>NW_007247442.1:33409-53202 GCF_000164805.1 Carlito syrichta
TAGCTGAAACTACAGGCGTGCGCTACCATGCCTGGCTGATTTTTGATTTATTGTAGAGAAGAGGCTCGCCAAGTTGCCCAGGCAAGTCTTGAACCCGCGAGCTCAGGCAATCCACTCACCTCAGCCTCCCAAGGCGCGGGATTACAGGCTGAGCCACCGAGCCCGGCTCCTATGAGCTTTTAAAAGTGACGAACTTTGTCCAGCTGGAGTCAGAGAGTTTCAAAGTGTGAGAAGGATTTGATGTGCTGTTGCTAATTTGAAGATGGAAGGGGTAATGTGACAAGGAACACAGGCTGTCTCAAGAAGTTGACAGCCAGTAAAGAAATGGGGGCCTCCAGCCACACTGAACTGGATTCTGCCAGCAACTTGGAAGAGCTTGGAAGCAGAATCCTTTCTCAGAGCCTCCAGGAACATGTCAACACCTTGACTTTGGCCTTTTGAGACACTAACCCGCTGAGTCCCACAGTGATAGACTTCCGACTAAAGACGTGTGACGTTATAAATGGGTGTCATTTTAAGCTGCTAAATTTGTAGTAATTTGCTAAGCAAGCAATAGGAAACTAATACATTCCTAAAGCCTGAAATATATACTATCTGGCCCTTTCCAGATCAATTTTACCAAACCCTGATCTAGATACTTGATACTCATAATTGTGGGTACTCAGAGCAGCAGCATCGTTATCACCTGGGCGCCTGTTAGAACTATAGAGTCTCAGATAACACTGAGACTTACTGAACCCGAATCTACATTTTAACAAGCTCCCCAAGAGATTCTTTTGTGCATTAGAATCTGAGAAGTAGTGGTTTAGACTTCATCTTGCTGTTGTCTTCTCTTAGAACCAAGATGTTCTTAGCCACCTTTGTCTGGATAGAGAGGTGCACAGAGATGCACACGGAAATAGTAAGAGTAAGGCAAAGCTGGACGTTGGACTTTGTTGGCTATTTCATAGTTACCACAGTCACAAGCACCCTCGTCTTCACCCTTGGCATTGCCATCACCATAGTCATCACGCCAAAGCAGCATCAAGCACAGGCTTCCAGCTTCCACTGGCACCACCATGAATGCTTATTGAATATATTACTTGGCTCTGTCAACTCCACAGAAGACTACAGTATTAGCTCCCGACGGCTGCCATCACAAACTACAACAACTGGGTGTTTTAAAACAACAGACATTCCTTCTCTCATAGTTCTGGAGGCCAGAGGTCAGAAATCAAGGGGTTGGCAGGATCGGTTCCTTCTGGAAACTCTAAGAGAACTTCTCCCCTAGCTTCTGGTAGTTGTTCACAATCCTTGGTGTCTGTTGGGCTTGTACATGTATCACTCCAGTCTTTGCCTGTGTCTTCCTATCACCTTCTCTTCTATGTCTCTAATCTCCCTCTACTTTTCTTTTATATCTGTCATTGGCACTAGGACACCTGTGAAGAACTTTTTTACAAATAAGGTCACATTCTCAGGTTCCTGGTGGAGGTGGGAAGTAGGACTTGGTCATATATTTTAGGAGGCTGCTATTCAACCCACTAAAACCATCATAAATACCACAAGTTGATGAAGAAAAGTTAAATTGACTCACTGCGAGGGAGAACACCACCTTGATAGAGTCTTCATAGTGTCTCAAAATGGGAGAATGAGCAGAGATAATTAGAGGGTTTTAAGGTGTGGGGTGGGTGATTTTGAGAGGAGTTTTGCAGGGAGTATTGTTTGGGATTGGGAGTTCGTGGCATAATACATCTGGATTAAACAGCACAGTGAGGAGAGTCTGAGTGAGCTGATCACTTAGTCTGGGTCCCCACAAAGATACGCCTCCTCCAGGCCTCAGGCTCGGCCTTCTGCACCATGAAAACCTTGTTAGAAGGCACACAAATGTGGCCTTTCTAGTCACTTGCACCTCAACGGAAATGGGTTTGTCTGACAGCTTTCTGAGAGAGCTCAGTTTGATAGAGAAAGATGAACATGAACCAGGGTCAAGTCCAAAGGAGGAGGAAAACTCACAGTTTTATTCTTGGCCTGATTCTGCATTTGGTTATCCAGCCCAGATATGTCTTCTCCAGCAGCACAGCAAAATCCCTGCCTCCCATTCTTCAGTTGGCACTACAAATATATTCGATGTAACTATGGGGGAAAAGTGTATGCTCTATCCACGTATTTATAGACATCATTTTATAAACAGGATATCAATTTGTTTACTTGTTTGTGATCCATTCTTTTTCTACTAGAATATATTCTTCCTTGGTAAGGAACTCTGTCTTGTTCAACATTCCATTCCTAGAACTGTGCCTGCCACAAATTAAGTGCTTGAGAAATATTTGTATTGCCATTTGGACAAATACATTAAACTACAGTAGGATATATATGGATATTGCAGTCAGGCAGAAAAAGTCTCCTGCTCGTTTATATCTTGCTGGTCAAATAAGTCAATTTCTAGAAGAGATCTATTAAAATCCCACGGATTATGATAGTAGGGGGCTTGTGGAAGAGATAGGTGGTAATAGAAGTGTGAAATATAAATATATTATTTGGTTACTACTTTATTTTTAGAAAATTGGAGATAGGGTACACTGTAACAGCATCTAAACTATAGAATAAAGATAAATCTCTGAAACCAAATCACCACATTTATAATACAGGCTATTTTTCATAACAAAATGGAGGCTAGGTTGCACAATCCACTTTGAAGCAGCCAGTACATATTAAGGCAGAGGAAAGTATTACAGTGATTGATTTTAATTTAGCACAACCCTGTCTTTAATAAATGAAATTTTCTCTCTCTTAAAAGAAATATAAAATGTCTTGGAGAGGTTGTCAAGAGAGGAAAGAGCTAAGCTTTGCAGGAAAAAAGATAGAACGATGTTCTTACGGGGAATTCTGAAGAGTATTAAAATTGACTAATTCATTAGAAGAGTTTTTGTGAGCTGATTACAGGTTCTTCATTATTGTAGGCCTTCTAAAAGAGCTTCAAGGACTTTTTGACACAAAATAAAGAGTACAGCTTGTTTTGATGTTTCCCAAACACCTGACCTTTTGCAAACAGAATAAGTAGATGTAAAAAGCATACATATCTTCAGCTTTACCAATTATTTTAAATGTTATTTTGTATGCTTCAGATAGTTCAGCAATTTGTTTATTGCTATTTCATTTTGTTCCATAAAATCTTTATCTCATACACAAAATATGTTTACTGGTGTGTGCAAACATACTTTATTAACTTCCAACATACTCCAAGTTTACAATGCAATTATATCCTTCTGTTTTATTACTACTGATCATAATTCCCTCACTTCTTGACAGGGCCATGGTTCGGTGTACAATAAGCAAATGCAAATATATATATTCTTTCCTCATTCTATAGTTGCTGTTGGGTCAACTCCCTGGGTATCTGATGCACTTAAGGCTATTTAAAAACCAGTCTTAGCCGGACTCGGTGGCTCAGCCTGTAATCCCGCGCCTTTGGGAGGCTGAGGTGAGTGGATCGCCTGAGCCTGCGGGTTCGAGACCCGCCTGGGCAACTTGGCGAGACCTCATCTCTACAATAAATCAAATTGAGCCGGGCGTGGTAGCGCGCGCCTGTAGTTCCAGCTACTTGCAAGGCTGAGGCGGAAGGATCACCGGAGCCCAGCAGGTCGAGGCTGCGGTGGCCGGGAGCGGCCACTGCACTCCAGTCTGGGTGACTGGGCAACTCAAACAAACAAACAAACAAACAAACAAACAAACAAACAAAAAACCAAATAAAAACCAGTCTTAAGTGCAAACTTTGCATCTTCTCTTAAAAAGATTTCAATTTATATCCCCCCAAAATAGTCATTGTTAAGAAAAATTATACAAAACTTGGAAACAAGCCAAAAGATAAGTGTCATATCTTTTCAATATTGTATGGGGAAGAGAGCTCACTCAAGGATTACTTAAGGCAACATGCTTTGTTTGCTCACTCTGTCATTGGTTAAAGGTCAAAGGCTTCGTGAAGTTACATGAATACTCAAATAATTTTGTCCAGGGAGATGCAAATAATTTCTGTCCAGTAGAAAAGGTAACCCCAAAGGTTACAGTTTTTTTTGCCCAGCAGAAAAGTTTTGTATTTAACCTAGACATTTTATTCTAACATTCCTTTATTAAACTGGCGGTGTATACCTAAATCCTCACATGCTCTTCAAACCAGTCTTAATACCCTACTGGTTCCCACATGAATTAACGAGTTGAATAAATCTTTGGCATATGCTCATTTTACGTATGCGTGAGAGTCGCCATTTTACCTTTTTTGGAGATTATACCTTAGTGCCATGTAACACCTCATACCCCCTTCAACAGACAAGCCTTCTGTACTGTCCCTATGGGAAAGAAAGTAAAGCAGAGAGAACCTCAATATGCAAAACAAAATGAAAAATCGCTGAGGTCAGGGGAATAAAATACCTTCAATCTCTGAAGAGAAAAAAAAAAATCAATCACCATAGAAACCAATGTGGTAAAAATGACCTTTATTTGGTCCTTTTCTGTTCATGTTGTTGGGAAAAGGAAAGACGCTGGACTTAAGCAGTAGGAAAGGGTAAAGGGATGCATTGTAAGCAAGAGGTATCTGATTTTCAGATTTGATTACAGATCTTTTCTTCTGTCATTGAAACCCATGGGAATCCCTAGCTGACAGACTGGGGGCACTTCATTTCCCTTCTGCTCTTTAAAAAAACAAAAGAGTTAAGTCATCACTCAATTTCCTGAGGTACAACTCTTATCTGCTTGTTTATCCCCATTTTCAAAGGTCACCCAAGCCATACTGCATGCTTGAACAAGCATCTGGTTATCGCCCACCAGTGTCAGATAAATGGAGACAAGTCACGTCCCCTCCACAATCTCTGAGAGAGAAAGGGTGAAGAAGCAGAGTGGATAAAGGTCAGTGGAGAACAGAAGGACAGTCTGGAAGGTTCTACCAGGATTTGTCTAAGTCTAGGAGTACCTAAATCTAAAGTGAAAAGAGAAGGTAAGTAGCTGGAAAATTTCACCCTGAGAAATAAAAACAGTGGGCTGAAGTCCAATTGGGTTTTCAGTTATTTTTCTAAGAAATGAGTCAGGAGTCTGTGGATTAGGTACTGTGTTAGTTCGTTTTCTGCTGCCGTATAACGGAATACCACAGACTGGGTGATTTATAATGAACAGAAATATGTTGTCTCATGATTCTGGAGACTGAAAAGTCTAAGATCAAAGGGCCAGCTTATGGTGAGAGTCTCCTTGCTGCACCATCCTATAGCAGAAGAGCAAAGAGAGGGTGAGAGAGAGAGCAAAGGGGCTGAACTCATCCTCTTACAAGGAACTCACTCCCACCATAATGGCATTAATATATTCATTGAGAGCAGAGCCCTCATGGCCTAACCACCTCTCATTAGGCCACGTCTCCCAGCACTGTTGCATTGAGAATTAAGTTTTCCACACATGCCTTTTGAAGGGACATATTCAAATAAACCCTAACTTTAGAAACTATGTAAGATTCCTTAAGTCTTGTATCATTTGTCCATTTAGCAAGCATTTTCTGAGGGGGCCAAATTTTGTTATTATTAATTCTTCCAATTAGTGAGGAGAAATAACACAGTCTTTTTATTTTTTATTTGTGAGTAGGAGTCTCACTCTTTGGAGTGCAGTGGCACACTCACCGTCACCACAGACTCAACCTGCTGGGCTCAGGTGAGCCTTCTGCCTCAGCCTTCCAAGTAGCTGGAACTACAGATGCATACCACCGCGTCCAGCTAGTTTTTGTGATTTATTGTAAAGATGAGGTCTCACCAAGTTGCCCAGGCTGGTCTTGAACCCCCAGGCTCAGGCAATCCTCTCTCTCACCTTGGCTTCCCAATCCACTCACCTCGGCCTCCCAAAGTGCTGGGATTACAGGCTGAGCCACCGAGCCCGGCCAATAACACATTCTTAAATAAGGTTTAGCCTTATGTGCTAAACCTTGGCCTCTTTAATCTTGGGGGATGAGGATGGGGAACCAAGGGACCTACCAATAGGACAACAGTTTTGAAAATGAGACAAAAGCCAGGCTTGTGACATGAAAATAACAGAAAGCCTGGGATTCAGTTGGAAGCAAGGAACATCCCCTTGGAATACAAATAATTTGCCCACAGACCCTCCATTATATCAATGAACTTGACTCTCCCTGCCATACACACCCCTCAGGCTGCCCAAGAGTTCATCTGAACAAAACTATCTATTTGTTCTGATGTAAGAGTATACACACTAGGACATAAAGAAAAACACAAAATAGAAATTACCCATAATACCACCTCACAATATTTTGGTGTAAGTCCTCCTTTCTGTGTATACTTTTTGTATCTCTATATTGGTTTGCTAAAGTTGCTGTAACAACATACCACAAACTGAGTGACTTAAACAAACAGAAATTTATTGTCTCACAGTTCTGAGACTGGAAGTCCAAAGCCAATGTGATGGCAAAGTCGGTTCCTTCTGAATGCTGTGAGGAAAGGATCTGTTCCAGATCTCTCTCCTTGGCTCACAGATGGCTATCTACTTCCTATGTGTGTGTCTTGTCACATAATCTTTTCTTTATGCATGTCTGTCTCTGTGTCCAAATTTCCCCTCTGTATAAGGACATCGGTCATATTGGGTTAGGACCCACTCTGATGACCTCATTTTAACTCAATGACCTCTTTAAAAACCTTATCTCCAAACAAGGTACTGGAAGTACTGGCGGTTAGGACTTCAACATACCTTTTTGCACGGTACACAATTCAACTCATAACAATACCTGCCATATTGACTAGGCTGATTGTTCCCTGTTTGCCTCTCATTTCCCATTCTTGACCTCGTTCTCTGTGCCCAGAGAGGCTAACTCCTACAGATGACATCGATGGGCTCTTTCCCTCTGGCATCCAGTTGGGTTGAGCCAATAAGCACTGTCAGAAGATCAGATCAGAGGGCAGAAGGAGGGAGAAATTTGGTATTTATTTGCTCTATTTCTGCCCCTTCTTGTCACTTCAGGCCTGAGGGTAGTAAGAGTTTCCCACTGGTTTTTGGTTCTTCTTAACCCTATCCACACCTTTGAAGTAGTCTGTTTATTAAACACTCCTCAGTTAAATTCTTCAGTATGATTAATTAATTCCTTGGAGGACTCCAATACTTCAACCTACAACATATTTTATATAGTTGGTAAATATTTGTTAAGAAAAAAATATCTGTAACACTGGAAATAAGCCAAAGAGGAGGAGGCATGTCCTTTCAATGTCATACTGGGAGCGTTGTATAACAGAATTATTTAATTCTCTACAAGAATGTATCTGTGTTTAACTTTGCTATTTACTATTCGATTAGAACCCAGATGCTGTGAAGTTATATGGTAACTTGTAGATAATTTCTATCTCTTAGAAAAGATAACCCCAAAGGTTATGATTTTATTACTCATTAATCAGTTTTGTTCTTATACTTTGCCTATAAATACCCAGTTCTTTAAATGCTGTTTGAACCAACGTTAGCCATCTTACTGATGCACTCACTAATAAATTGAAGAAAACTTTGATATATGTTTAGTCTATATTTAGATGTTTTCATTTTAATTTTTTTGACACATACTTTGACATACTTCACATAGTTTTTTACATTGTAGTTTTTATACCTAACATATCATCAACTAATTCCACTCAACCATATCCCAAATGTTGAGAATTTAGGTGGTTTCCAGTCTTCAGCTGTTATAAATAAGCTTTGCTGATGATATTCACTTTTTTTTTTGAGACGGGGTCTCACATTGCTGCCCAGGCTGGTCTTGAATGCCTGGCCTCAAGTGATCCTTCAGCCTCAACCTCTCAAAGTGCTGGGATTGCAGGCGTGAGCCACCATACCCAGCCAATATTCACTTTTAACTATATTCCACATGTAGGCAAATGTCTATGGGAAGGAGAATGGTATAAAGTTTGCACTAGGCCTTTATCTCACATGTTCAGGATGGTCCTACCCTCCCTTACTACTCTGCCCTACCTTTATCCATCCCACTTCACCTCTACCACAGCTATCATGTCCTTCTGGGAGTTATAGCCAGTTTGGTGCATGGTCATCATGCCTGAACACACTCTTTGCTAATAATAACACCTGACATGTACTGAGTCTGTATACACTGTGTTGAGGGTCTGATAAGCATGCTTTCTTTGGGTCTTCATGACCACTAGTCAGTTAGGCCCTGTAATTTCTCTCTTTTCTTCGTACGAGGAGGCTAAGTAGAGATTTAAACCCAGGTTTGACCATGAAGTCTGTGCTCTTAAGCACTGCGGTAGAGATTGGCTGGATATGTATTGAATACCTGAGGTGAATAATTGAATGGTCAAAACACTTCTAAGAAGGCTCAGCTGGAGAGCCAGAGTAACAGCGTCTCACAAGCTGGGCACATCCTGGCTGGGCTGCCTTCTCGGGTTTCTTGGCCCCTTTGTTTACAATCCTCTTCATGTTCTGCTGATCTGCTTTCTAGTTTGGAGGCTAGGCAACTTTTTCTTCAAAGGTCCAGATAAAAAATATTTTAGGTTTTGCAGGACAAAGATAGTCTCTGTCACATATTCCTTTTTTTTTTTAACCCTTTAAAAATGTGGGTCAGGTAAAAACAGGCCATGAACCAGATTTGGCCCACAGGTTTTAGTTTACTGTTTCTTGTTTCAGTTCACTGATTCTTCCTGAAGATTTGTTTAATCTACTGTTAAATCCAACCACTGCATCCTTAATTTTGGTTATTATATTTTTTTTCAGTTCTAGAGTTTTTATTTGGTTCTTTTTAATAGCTGCTAGTTTTCTGCCAAAACTCATCATTCATTCTTTCATCTCCTAGGACATAGGGAAGGATAATTATTTTAAAGTATGTGTCTCATGATTCTAATATCTGTATCCAGTGTGAGTCTGTTGCTGTTTTCTATAATTTCTGCTGTTTTTATTTATGGCATCTTTTCTTTTTATGTGTCTCACTTTTCTCATTGGATGCTGGACATTGTATTTGCAAAATTGTAGAAATAATTTGATGCATGGATGTTCTCTTCCTTCAGAAAAGATTTATGCTTCCCTCAGTATGGTATCTGGGCATGCCAGCAGTTTGGAATATACAGCAGCACAGGCACGCTGGGGTTTTATTTAATCCAAGTTCAGTGACTGAGATGATTTCAGGCTGAGTTGTAGCTCTTGGGAGAATCTACTTCTGGTTATAGGATGTAGCATTTGGGGGTAAACACTCAAGCTTTCCCTTATTTCTTGGACAAGTTCCTTAGCTTGGCAAGCCTGGGAAAAGTTCTGCTTGGCCTCTTACCTTCTCAACTTCCCTCCTGGAATCAGTATAAGTGCCCAAGGGAAAAGCAGCTTCCTTCTTCTCTTAGATTCTGGGCAGGTAGATCTAGTTAGCTCCTAGCGCCTTTACACAGACTTTTTCTATTTCAGCCAGTTTCTCTAGTTGTCCTGAAGTCATGTACTTGGGCCAAATTACCTAGTCACCATTCCAGAACTGGGAGTTCAGAGATTAATTCTCTACGCAAAGGAAATTGGACCTCAACATTGAAAGAATATTTGAAAAGAGGCTTATACTGTCCTTCAAAAATCCCAAAGGAGATGGATCAAGTAAACAAAAAAAACCTCCCAACACATGCTTGTTATTTTGGTTTAAGCTTCTTACTATAGCATATTTCAACAATAATTGTTGCAATCTTTAAGAAATAAAAACATTTTTAGGTTACTATTGATTATCTATGCTATAATATATTCCAAAATCAACAGATTGACTGTATGTTTTGAGGTCCTTGTTGAAAAAATTAAAGTTAAATAAAATTTTAAAAACTTTTCTTCATGAAACATGATTTTGAACTGTATTTTTAAGATTCTCGAATTTTCAAAAAATTAAGGATTGTTGATTAAAAAAAAAAAGAATTCCACATCAAAGACCACTTTACTCTGCCAAATAAGAAATATTCATGTATTCTGCAACCTTAATGCCTGGGCAGGTTTTGCTTCATAAAGTACTTTCTGTACACAAGTGAAGTGGGCTATTCCAAGGATACAACAAGGCATTTAAAAATATTCTACTCTCTAATGTCACTGTAAGAAAAAAAAAAAAGAAACACCGTCACTCCTAAATCCTGGTGAAGCCTTGATTAGGGAGAAATCTTAACCACATGGATCTTGGGCACTCTCCAGCCTGAGAGAGAGTACATCACAGAAAGGGTGTCCCCGAGGACATAAGAGAAAAGCCACATGGTGTTGACCCAGCTACTTCTGGCTCTGCCCACTGCCTTGCAGTTGTCTCTTTGAGGGAGACATGACAACTGTGTCTTCATCATTGGTTGGAAGAAAATCTCTTTGTTTACAAAAATAAAGTCTAAGAGAAAAGCTGATACTTAAGGTCAATAACCTCTTTCTCCTGGCCTAGCCCAGTGATTGGAAGGAAGGATAAAGGGGGTGGACCATGTCAATCTTTAGGGGAACAATTTCTAGCACTGTGACCATCACCTGCCTGCCCTCATCTCCACTACCTATTGTCTCTGATTCTGATATATCAGCCAAAGTGGGTGAGTGTGGGTCTTGCCAGGTGACTGATTTGCTGAGCTTCGCTCGTCTGATCTTTCATGGTTTTTCCTCTACTGGGCATTCTTTCTCCTGATCCAGATTTGCACGGTCATTTTTTTTTTTTTTTGAGTTGGAGTCTCACTCTGTCACCCAGACTGGAGTGCAGTGGCCGCCCCCGGCCACTGCAGCCTCAACCTGCTGGGCTCTGGCGATCCTTCCGCCTCAGCCTTCCAAGTGGCCGGAATTACAGGCGCACGCTACCACGCCCGGCTGATTTTTTGATTTATTGTAGAGATGAGGTCTCGCTGCCCAGGCGGGTCTCGAACCCGTGGGCTCAGGCAATCCACTCACCTCAGCCTCCCAAAGGCGCGGGATTACAGGTTGAGCCACTGAGCCCGGCTTGCACGGTCATTTTAAGATGAGCAGAAGTTTGCTAAAAACTTCCCCACTTCCTCAGCATCTATTGATATAGGTCATACCATCTGCCATGTGACACATACTGCCCTGTGTCTAGGTGAAGTGGATTTGCAAAGACACCACTCTGGTAGACAAGAAGCAAGGATCTGAAGCAGTGTTCCAAATATGCTTTCTTTTTTTAGTATTACTTATATTCTGCTTTTTTCCATTTTAAAGGTATAATGTATATACAATGAAATTCACTCTTTTTAGTGTACAGTTCTGTGAGTTTTGATAAATGCATACAGTCATGAAATTACTACTATAAATGAAATATAGAAGAGTCCCAAGACTCCTAAGATACCCTCAGCTCCCATTGCAGCCAACTCTTCCCCCTATTCCCACCCCTTGGCAATTTCTAATCTGTTTACTGTCCCTATATTTTTGCCTTTTCCAGATTGTCATATAGATAGAATCATAGAGTATGTAGATTTTTGTGCCTGGGTTTTTTCACTTAGCATAATATATGTGAGATTCCTTCAGGTTTTTGCATGTATCAGTAGTTCGTTTCTTTTTTATTGCTGAATAGTGTTCTATTATATTGCTTTGCCTCAGTTGGTATAACCATTCACCCACTAGGGAATATTTGGATTGTTTATCATTTTTATCAACTATAAATAAAGCCTAAGTTTATTAGTGAGCAGGATTTTGTGTGAAAGCTTCATTTCTTGATGGGAAATAACCAGGAATAATATTGCTGGGTTGTGTGGGAACTACACGTTTAACCTTATAAGAAACTCTCAAACCCTATTCCATTGCGGCTGCATCAGTTTCCATTCCCATCATCAAATCATGGACAGTTTCAGTTGTACTTCATCCTCACCAGCATTTGACATTGTCATTTTAAAAAAAATATTATCCATTATAATAAGAGTGCAGTAGTATTTCATCGTGGTTTTCATGTAAATTTCCCTAATGACTAATGATGCTGAGCTTATTTCCATGTGCTTATTTGCCATCAATATATCTTCTTTAATGAAGTGTCTCTTCAAATTCTTAGCCATTTATTAATTGGATTCTTTGTGTTCATATCATTAAGTCTTGAGAATTCCATTTGTAATGGAGAAATGCCTCACACACCATAAAATTTACCCTTTTAATCTACAATTCAGTGGTTTTTAGTGTATTCACAAAGTTGTGCAATCATTCTCATTGTCTAACTTTAGAATGTTTTCATCACCTCAACAAAAAAAACCCTTACCCATTAACAGTCATTCCCCCTTCCTCCACCACCCTGTTCCCCCTTCCCCAGCCCCTGACAACCATGAATCTAATTTCTCCCTTTATGGATTGGCCTATTCTGGACATTATATATAAATGGAATCATGCGGCATGTAGTCTGTTGTGTTTGGTTTCGGTGACTTAATGTAGTATTTTCATGGTTCAGACACGTAGCATGTATCATTACATGTTTCTTCTTATAGCTGAATAATATTCCATTATATGGATATGCCACATTTTGTTTACCCATTCATCTGTTAATAGACATTTGGGTTGTTTCCACTTTTCAACTATTATAGAGAATGCTACCATGAACATTCATGTACAGGCTTTTGTGTGAACATATGTTTTAATTTTTCTCATGCGTATGCCCAAGGGTGGAATTGCTGAGTCATGTAGTAACCCTATGTTAACTCTTCGGGGAAATGACATACTGTTTTCCACAGCAGCTGCAACATTTTACACTCTCACCAGCTATGTATAAAAGTTTTCATTTTCTGCCATCCTGGATAACATTTGCTATTGTTTGTCTTTTTTATTATAGCCATCCTAGTAGGTATCTCACTGTGTAAAGTGGTATCTCACTGTGGTTTTGATTTGCATTTCCCTAATGACTAATGATGTTGAGCATTTTTTCATGTTCTTATTGGCCATTTGTATTTTTTTAAATGTCTACTGAAGTCCTTAGTCCATTTTATTAATTGGGTTATTTGTTTTATTGTTTAGATTTGAGAGTTTTTTTTTTCTTTTTCTTCTACCAGACGACAAAAGAAAAAAAATCTTTAAAAAAAGATTTAAAAGTTTTTATATATTCTAACTACAAGTCACTAATCAGTTGTATGATTATCAGATGCATAATTTTTTCCATTCCATAAGTTATCTTTAAGATCTTTTATTTACACTTAAAAATTGTTTTAGAGACAAGATCTGGCTCTGTAGCCCAGGCTAGAGTGCAGTAACACAGTCATAGCTCACTGCAGCCTCAAATTCCTGACCTCAAGTGATCCTCCTGCCTCAGCCTCCCGAGTGGCTGGGACTACAGGTATGTGCCACTATACCTGGCTAATTTTTTAATTTTTTTCTAGAGATGCGTTTTCTTTATGTTACACAGGCTGGTCTTGAACTCAAGACCTCAAAGGATCCTCCTGCGTCGGCCTTCCAAAATGCTGGGATTATAGACATGAGTCACCACGCCTGGCCTCTGGAAGTTGTCTTTTTAATTTCTTGATGGTATCTTTTGAAGGATAGAAGTTTTAAATTTTGATGTAATCCAATTTATCTATTTTTAAAAATTTTGTTACTTGTTCTTTTGGTGTCTTATGTAAGAAACAATTGCCTTAGCAGTTTAGGGAAACTGCCAGGGGAGGGAGGGGCACACCTCATCAACAAGGGTACCTGCATAATGAACATTTGTATGCCTAACCCTGAATTGTACCCCACATCTTTAAAAAAAAAAAAGAAAAGAAACCATTGCCTAATTCAAGGACATGAAGATTTATGTCAGTTTTTTTTCTAGCAGCTTTACAGTTTTATCTCTTACATTTAAGTCTTTGATCTATTGATTTTCATATGTCGAACCAACCTAACAGTCTGGAATGAATCGTGTGTGTGTGTGTGTGTGTGTGTGTGTGTGTGTGTGTTTGCTTTCTGATACAAGACAATCCAGGCTCATCTTGAACTTTTCCTTTCCTAGATCTAGAATCAATTATCAGTTATCTCTCCAACAGACCCTAATTCCTTTTAGTGGCAAATGGCATTCAGAAACCAAGATGTGTGTGCTAAATGTTCTCGTTGCTGTTGAGGGCAGGAGCATGGATTCTAGACCCTTACAGTATAAAACCAGGGACAGCAAACTATGGCCCTTAAGCCAAATCCATCCCACTGCTCATTTTTGTAAGTAAAGTTTTACTGGAACACAGTCACATTCTTTGTTTACATATTGACTGTGGCTGCTTTGTGCAACGACAGAAGAGCTGAGCAGTTGTGATAGTATATTATCACCTGCAAATCTAAAACGATTTACTATCTGGCGATTTACAGAAAAAGTTTGCCAACTCCTGGTGTAAAATCTAGGAATTCTATTTTGTAATAATAATATTCCATGTTTATGGTTTTTATTCAAATTGGACCTTAGGTGTTTTTTTTTTTTTAACTTCTTTGATGTTTGTATTTGTATTTCTATTTTCTTAACTGAAAGTCTTAATTCTTAATAATATGGACATAGTAACATATATTGCTTTACCTTATAATACATAAAAACAGTTTCAGAATTATAGCATCAATATTACTTTGGGGTCAGACGTGTTGGAGCACTTTTTTAGTCCCAGCTACTCAGGAGGCTGAAGCAGGGGATCACTTGAGCCCAGGAGTTCAAGACCTGCCTGGGCAACATAGGAGACCTCATCTCTACAAAAAATAAAAAGAATCAGCTGGGTGTGGTGGCACATGCCTGTAGTGCCAGCTGCCTTGGGAGGCTGAGGCAGGAGGATTGCTCCAGTCCAGGAATTTGAGACTAGCCTGGGCAACATAGAAAGTCTCCATCTCTTAAAAAAAGTGTGTGTGTGTACATATATATTACTTCTAATAACAAAATTATTGAAGAAAATTTAAGATTTCTTTGTGTGTTTTTAATATCTTTATAATACATTCCACTAGGAATGTACAGTCAGAGCACTATGAGCAAGTCCCTTAAAATAACTTTTCTCCATGGGTAATGTTACTAATTTGATATACAGTTAGGTCCATTTGTTTCACTTTAGAGTTTGCTTTATATTTCTTTTTATATTAATATTGTTTTTGAAATATGTAAAACACAATCCTGATGGAGGATTTTAACAGGTCTATTAAAAACTAATAAATTAAGACTACAAAGTACCAGTAAGACTGCAGAAGAGGTGGACAACACAATTAATAAGCTTGAGAAAGCTACCCAGCTCATTTTATGAAGTTAATATAATCTTGATACCAGTTACACAAAAGGAGAGTACAGGAATTCTGGGGTCCCCAGAGACTCCATCGTGTTCAATAATTTGCTAGAATGTCTCACAGAACTCTAGGTAGAGAAAAGTACTCTGCTTAGGATTAGTTTTACTGTAGTGAGAGGATACAAATTAAAACCAGCCAAAGGAAGAGACGCATAAGGTGATATCTGGGAAGGTCCCAGACACAAAGCTGTCATCCTCAGGGTCATATTACCTTCCTAAAATCGAAGTAAGACAATACTCAAAGAATATTGCCAACCAGGGAAGCTCACCCAAGGCTTTGGTGTCCAAAGTTTTTATTGAGACTCTATCACATGCAGCCCACATAGCTGTTAGACTCCAGCCCTTTCCAAAGGTCGTTTACTCTCTGGTTCTTCTGGAGGTCAGAACTGATATGGTTTGGCTCAAAGCCCTTGTCATAAATCACATGGTTAGACTGTCCAAACCACACGATTAGATTGTAGCCAAAGCCCTCAGGCAAACAAAGACACTCCTATCAGGCAAGACATTCCAGAGGCCTAGAAATCACCTCCCAGTAGCTGAAGGCAAAGGCTAAACTGCTCTTTGGGTAAAGTTAATTTTTCACTACCCAGCTCCCAAATCCTTTTAGTCTTAGTCACACTTTCTCACTTCCTATGGTAGATGGGCATAACGAGTTTGTACCTCCTCTCTCTTAGAACACTGCCTTGAGACTGCCATGCTGAAAAGAAGCTGGTTCGGCTACTGGAGGGAGAGAGGTCATGCGGAGGAGAACCACGTTGCCCCATCCAATAGCCAGCACCAAGACTTTTGATGTTTCCTGGCCGCAATCACGTGCATGAGCCCAGGCAAAACCAGCGGAAGAGTCACTCTATCAACCTACAAAATCATGAGGAATAACAAACCATTGTTGTTTTAAGCTACTAGATATTAGGATAATTTGTCACACAGCAATAGATAACTGATATACCTTAGAATGAATTGGTGTTTCTGTGGGAAAATGTGAGTGAATCTGTTCCTTTCAGCTCAAAAATCTATAAAACTGAAGTTGTTGATGATAAGGAAGAGCCCTGAGTGGAACATCATCATGCATAGAGTTCAGTCTGCAATTTTAGTTACTTCCTTATGAAAACCTCCTTGGTCAAGGTGCGTAGATATTTCTAGATCCTTTTCCACATACGTACTTCTAAATGGGTTTCTAGATCACTGTACAGTAAGTCTCCTACATACAAACGAATTCCATTCTTAGAGTGCGTTCATAAGTTCAATTTTTTTGTAGATCCAACAGAGTCAGCCTAAGTACCTTACTAACACAGTTGGATATATAGTACTGTACTGAAATAGATTTATAAGACTTTTTACAAAAATAATACATAAAAAGCCACAAAAAATAAAGGCAACATTTTAAATCTTACAGCACAGTACCATGTGATTGGACATGCGAACGCACATTCACATCTTTGAAAGTTCACAGCTTGGAGGATTGTATGTAAGGGACTTACTGCACCGAATTACATTCTCACTATCAGTGTATGAGGGACATGAGGATATGCAACAAGCCTGACTTAAATAACAGAAAAATGATGAGACCGGGCTCAGTGGCTCAGCCTGTAATCCCAGCGCTTTGGGAGGCCGAGGTGAGTGGATTGCCTGAGCCCGCGGGTTCGAGACCCGCCTGGGCAACTTGGCGAGACCTCATCTCTACAATAAATCAAAAACTAGCCGGGCATGGTAGCGTGCGCCTGTAGTTCCAGCTACTTGGAAGGCTGAGGCGAAAGGATCGCCGGAGCCCAGCAGGTGGAGGCTGTGGTGGCCGGGAGTGGCCACTGCACTCCAGTCTGAGTGAGACTCCAACTCCAAAAAAAAAAAAAAAAAAAAGAAAGAAAAATGATGAGAACTTCTCATAGAATACAGAGTGGTAAGACCCTATTTTCCCAAATCTGCCACTTATAGGGCCAGCAGTCATGACACCAGGAAGCTGAACAGGTAGAAAACTTCAGTTAAGCGCTCCAGCCAGTACCTTGTATCTGAAAGGCAATGTAGCATAGTGGTTAGGAGAGAAGGTCCTGGAGTCAGTCAACCTAAATTTTAGTCCTGGTTCTCATACAAAGCATGACCTTCTTCAAGCTTCTTAACTGCTTTAAACCTCAATTTACTCATCTCTAAAATGGGAATAATATTAGTATCTATCTCATAGAGTTGTGAAGATTAAATGAAATAATACTGTCAATTACTTAAAACAGTATATGGCACTCTATAAATGTCAGCTATCATTCTTTTTTTTTTTTGAATTGGAGTCTCACTCTGTCGCCCAGACTGGAGTGCAGCGGCCGCTCCCGGCCATCGCAGCCTCGCCGGCTGGGCTCCAGCAATCCTTCCGCCTCAGCCTTCTGAGTAGCCGGAATTACAGGCGTGCGCTACCACACCCGGCTGATTTTTTGATTTATTGTAGAGATGAGGTCTCGCTGCCCAGGCGGGTCTCGAACCCGCGGGTTCAGGCAATCCACTCACCTCAGCCTCCCAAAGGCGCGGGATTACAGGCTGAGCCACCGAGCCCGGCTAGCTATCATTCTTATTCTCTACAATGTTTGTGAACTTCTTACCATATAGGCAGGCCTTTAACAATGAGGACCATTTCCCTCTCTCCTGGTCATGAGGAAATGCCAGTGGTGGACAAAAGGAGAGATTTAAGAAGGCTTACTGATTCAGAAAGTCAGAACTGAAGCGGTCCATAGCCCTCCCTGCTTCCTTCCTTGAGTCGGGATGTCATATGATCAGTGCACTCTCAGGGCTTGGGGCTGGGGGTGGGGGTAAGGCTGAGCATTTGGCTTAATCTACTCAGAAAAGAGAAACCTGATAAGATAGATTGTTCTATGGACTCCTGCTACAGTCTTTGTGGTCTTTTCCACTTTCAGTTAGGCAGCAGCATTTCCTTTTAATCACATGGTTTGAGAGATACCAACTCCCCATTAGCTGCACAAACAAGGCTGCTTCTCAGTTTTGCTCTCTTGCCGTTCATGTGTGGTCAATATTGCAGTGACCAGCTCAGAGGGGCCTCACACAGTTTCCAGAGTGCCTAGTACCAGACAGGAGTCTTTTAGCTGTAGATGAGAAAGCCAACAGGAGTTGCTTATGCAAAAGAGGATTCAATGAAAGGGCACTGTGAGTAGCTCCTGGAATCAAGATGTTTGCTCAACAAACAGGAGTCCCAGAGGTGAAATCAGGACAACTCCAGAAACCTTGTAGATTAGAATGAAGTTCCTCGGAACCAGTGGGCTCTCTCTGTATCTGTCCTCTGTGTTTCTCTCTGCATCTGTGACATATTCTCAGACCACCTTTCTCTCGGAGGCTGGAACCAAAGCCTGTGCAGCTCTGGGCCTCACATCCACGCAGTTTCATTACCCAATAGGAAAGGAGTGACCTCTTTCCTCTGTTCTAATTAAAATTATCCCAGCAGAGGCAGGCCTGTCTGTGGTCACAAGCTCATTCCTGCCCGAGTCCTATCACTAAGGCCAGGGGTTAGGCCATCTTGACCAATCACTGTGGCTAGGAAGGTAGGGTCTGTAAGAAGAAGACAATTTCCTTAATCCTATGGTCAAAGGTGTGTCTCCTAAAAGAAAGCAGAGTCTTGAATCCAGTAGAAAGGGGGGGATGCCAGGCAAAAGAGGTGAATGTAACCAAAGCGAGCCCTAACCCTACAGTCACATTAAAGACAAAAATCTAATCTTTGTGAACATATACTCATCAACATGACTTTCACAGTCCTTACAGATGAATATTCATAATGCAGCAGGTCTCGGTTTAACCAGTCTATAAGCACATGTTGCCACATAAATAATTTTTTTAGAGAACTGAACTTTAACCCTTTAAATGCCAACGCATATTTTCTTTAGATCATTTTTTGGGGGTGGAAATCATTTTTTTTCTGCTTTTATAAAAAGGGTTTCCTGAACAAAATGTAACCATTGCTTGTCCTATCGGAGCTCAGTGAAATTCTCTTGGACTACTGAGGGCTGTAGAGCTGTTTGGCACCAGACTGTACATGTTTTCATATCTGATGTCATTTTTAAGTTTTTGGTCTCAGGCTCTCAGATGTTGTTTCCCACTGCTGTCACTGTACCATCTCTTGCAACTCTTCCCCTTAAGCACCCCTACCCTTTGCCTATCTGCTCATTCTCATCTACCAGGGATTGGGAAATCAATGACCAAAACTGTTACAATATTGTGTAAAATATTCGCAACTTCATGAGCTAGAAGGCACTGCTTTGTGAAGAGATAGCCTCTGAGTGAAGGCTGGGAACTATCTATGAATACATTAGGAGAGCTTTTTAACACTTACCCAGGTATTTCTAGGCACTTGTCACAGTCTTGCCTATGTTCACATGTCTCAGTTCACAGATGTATTCTAGATGGTGAAGATACCTGAAGTATGATTTTATAATCACTAGGGTATTTCTTTACTTCTTTTATTCATATTCTCTTGACTAGATTATAATCTTTTCCTTTCACTCTTGAGCATTCATTTGCCTGTGAGTCCTCACTCAGCTAACTATTTTAGGCCATTTCCAACAAGTCAAAAACCTGGACCTTCCTTAAATCAGTAAGTGAATATGCGGGGGGGGGCGGGGGAGGAGG
>NW_007247442.1:53222-77465 GCF_000164805.1 Carlito syrichta
AGGAGGGGAGAATAACATTAAAATTCCTACTGACCCAGCAGCTTCCTACCCCAGAAAGAGAAAATTAGAGACGACTTTTTCAGTAGATAAAAAAACGATTAAAGGCTGTGATTTCAAAATGAACAGTAGGCAATGTTGGATCCTGGAAATTGATTTTTAAAAAATTTCCTTGTGAGGAAGAAAGCATGCAGCAAAAACTGGCATGGAATTGAGAAAAGATCTGAAGTCCAACACAAAGATCCTGCTTTTACCATAAGAAAAAAAGAAAAAAAAACCCTACTTCTCTGCTGCTAAGTGAATAGATTGAAATGACCATAGCCTACATATTCCAGATAGAAAGATCCACTCTAGAAACTTAGCATCAAAAAATAGCAAGTTTGGCTCTGTTTCCACTTGGCTAAACAATAATCTAATTGGTCAATTCAGGGGAAAATAAAACTGATTGTATGGCAAAATTAAGTAGGTATTTTCGTTATTTTGGCTGCATAATAAACCACCTCAAAACTTAATGGCTTAAAACAGCAACATTTTTTTGCTCACAAATCTGCAATCTGGGCAGGGCTCTTCAGGGACAGCTCATCTCTGCTCCACTCTGTCAGCTGGGGTGATTCCAAGGCCAGCTCCACTTGGCATCAGCAAAGGTGACCAGAAGACTGGGGACTGGAATCACTCAAGGCTGGCTCACATGTCTGGCAGTTGGTGCTGAGAAGACTCACAGCTGGTGGCTGGGACAACTGGATTTCCATAGGCATGTCTCTGTACCTGTATGTGGGCTCTCTAGCATGGTGGCATATCTATGGCCAGACTTCTTACATGAAGACTCCAGGAACCCAAGGCAGGTGTCCCAAGACAGCAAGAGCCTGGCGGAAGCCATGTTACCTTTTATGACTCGGCATCAGCAGTTACTCAACATCACTTCTTCATTTTATTCATTAGAAGCGAGTCACCAAAAGCCAGTCCACATTCAAAGGGAGGGAACACACTCTGCTTTGGTAGCTGTAGTGTCCAAGAATTTGTGGGAATTTTTAAAAATGCCACAGTAGACAACAGATATTGCTAGATCAAGCTTCTTGTTTTTTGTTTTTGAATTGGAGTCTCACTCTCACTCTGTCGCCCAGGCTGGAGTGCACTGGCATGCTCACAGCCACAGCAGCCTCGACCTGGTGGGCTAAGATGATCCTTCTATCTCAGCCTTCCAAATAGCTGGAACTACAGGCGTGTGCCACAATGCCCGGCTAATTTTTTGATTTATTGTAGAGATGAGGTCTCACCAAGTTGCCCAGGCTGGTCTCCAACCTGTGGGCTCAGGCAATCTTCTCACCTCGACCTCCCAAAGTGCTGGGATTATAGGTGTGAGCCACTGTGCCTGGCCAGATCAAGCTTCTTAATAAGGCCACTCTAGACCTAGTTCCACTCCCTTCTAATCATTCTAATGAACTACTAACCCTTCCTGGCATCTCCCAAATGCATCAAGTTGCCTGACTATGCTGACTAGGTGCTTATTTTCAGATGGATGAAAGACAGAAGAAGAGAAAGAAAAGTGACTGGGCTTATTAGTGACTATCCTTCCCAAAAACCTTGCAGTAAGGGAGCTCCACTGAGAGCAACGTTGCCTCGTAGCAGGTTTGGGTTTCATCAGAACAAGATCCCCAGAGTGAAGGCCTAGGTCCCTTCATTTATATTAATGACACGGACGTTATTAAAAATAAGAGCAGTTGTGATCAATGTTTTAAAGTTGTAAACCATTTTGGGCTTTGTAAAGGATATCCACGTAAATTCTCTGCCTTTCTGCTCTATTATGGTAGAACTTTTGATTACTTCTCTACTGAATGGGAATAGAGCTAACTACCGAGTTTATCTTTAAGGGGGAAATTGGGACAGTCTCGTAAAAGATAACATCCTATGTTGGGGAAGCCTCAGGTAGCTGCTTGCAATGATGATTTTCTTTCTTTTGGGGGGGGTGGAGTTTCACTCTGTCACTCAGGCTAGAGTGCAGCAGCATGATCATGCTTACCGCAACCTCAGCTAATTTATTTATTTATTTATTTATTATTTATTTATTGTAGAGACTTGGTCTCGCCATGTTGCCCGGGCTGGTCTCAAACTCCTGAGCCCAGACAATCCTCTCGCCTCAGCCTCCCAAAGTGCTGGGATTATAGGCGTGGGCCATTACGCTCAGCTGTAATGGTGGTTTTCAATGATCAGGGTGGATGACCAGTTTTTTCATGAGCTCTCTCTGGCACTCTAGCTAAACAGTGATTGTTCCTTTTTCTTCACTTTCTTAGCACAATGAAAGTGGCTTTATTTCACATTTATTCTCTTGCGGGTGCCATCTTGGTTAGTTTTCTCATATCCCTACCCTATTCTCCAGTCTCACTCCACAGTTGTCAACTTTGGAGCATTAAGAACCATTTTGACTCGCTTCAGCAGCACATATATTAAACTTGGAACGATACAGAAAAGATTAGCATGGCCCCTGTGCAAAGATGACACGCAAATTCATGAAACGTTCCATATTAAAAAAAAAAAAAAAAAAAGAGCTGGACTCTGGGGCTCAGCCTGTAATCCCGTGCCTGTGGAAGGCTGAGGTGAGTGGATTGCCTGAGCCTGTGGGTTCGAGACCCAACTTGGCGAGACCTCATCTCTACAATAAATCAAAAATTAGCCAGGCGTGGTAGTGCACGCCTGTAATTCCAGCTACTCGGAAGACTGCGGCGGAAGGATCGCCGGAGCCCGGCAAGTCGAGGCTGCGGTGGCCGGGAGCGGCCACTGCACTCCAGTCTGGGCGACAGAGTGAGACTCCAACTCAAAAAAAAAAAAAAGAAGAAGAAGAAGAAGAAGAACCATTTTGTTGACTTATTATTGCCACAGTACCTAGCACGGTGCCTTGCATGTATATGTTTGTTGAAGAGTGAATGTATGAAAACACAAAAAAATGAGAAGATATGAATGTCACACTCAACACAAAGGATGTCTCTCATAACTAAAGAAGACGAAGAAAAAATAAAATCGAGCACATAATCTTGTTTACCTGTGATATGAAGAAATATTCAATATCACCATCTCTACATTTTGATGAGCATGTGCTTGGTGTATCATAGTGGGCCCACATCAATATTTGCATCATTATCATCAGCAGAGAATAGACTTAATATTTTATAGCAATTTTATGACCCTCTCATTGAAAATTGCATAGATATTATGAGAGACTCATTGTTTTAATAAGCTAGATTTATGGAAGACATTTCTAGGATCAAATGAAGAGGAGCCTCATCATACTTTCCTTGTAAATGACTTTTCCTATTGCCAAGTCAATTACTATGGTTCTGAGACACTGAACCTGAAAACCCATTTTGGAGTCAGGAATGCTTGATTTGTAAGATATGAAGTGAATGGATGTCTTTACTTTGAATTATCATCAAAACCAAAGATAGACAACCTGTTAGCTTTTGGCGGGGGAGGGGGGTGGCGGGGGGTGGGCAGAGAAGAAAAGAAGGGTCAAAGGCCAATGAAGTGAGACTAATTATTTGCCTCTTGGGCAGGGAACCGATTGTCCGTTTAAGAAAGCAAATCATGGGTTCCATGAGGAGGACAAAGCCACTCACTCCATGAGCAGAAGATGGTTTGCCTTTTTCGAAGTAATGAAGCACTGACTGCTTGGTGGTGGAACCTGGAGTGGGGAGAAAAGAGGGTGGCCTTCCGTGTGCCTGGATTATGGTGATGGCTATCCTAGTTCAGGGCAGGTAGGATCACATTGTTCTCATCCCAGCTTGCCTGCTTTCTGATTTTTCCATGCACAGAAACATTCTCACCCAACTACCATGCAAATAAAAGAATCCTGCCTGCTAAAAGAGACAAATACTTTTGCCCAAGAGTTAAGTTAAGCACTTGTGGGAGAAAAGAAGAGGGCAAAGCAGATGTCATTCCTCCTCATCCTTGTGAGATGGGCCCTGAATAGATAGAACGGGGAAACTGGGAAGATCATCCTGTATTCATGCGTTAGTTCCACACGTAACTTGTATTAACCTATGCCTCCCACAGGAAGAAATAAGTTTCATCGTGTGATGAATAAAGCTCACACTCCAGACTCTCAAAACTGACTAGAATCTCAGAACTACTTCTTTCCCTCCCCGATGGTTTGAGAGTCCTGAGAGCTCACCCAAACCTCCTGGGCTTCATTCTTCTCATCTGGCACTGTCTTCTCATGGTTTCCACACTGATGCTTACCAAACCAAGCCCCGGTTGCCCCTCCTAACCCCCACGTACTTGCCTTCCTAACTGTACTTGTGCTGCATCTTCACCTGAAAGGTGGAGAAAGGGCTTATTGCTGCCCAGGGTGTCTTTTTTTTAGGTGCGCAAGACAGAGCCCAGCACGCCATACCCCAAGGTTCTCCCTAAAGTTCCAAAGGCAGATGTCCAGCACCTCAGCCAATTCTTCCATTTATCACAATCCCCTTTTCTTTTTCTTTTTCTTTTTTTTAGAGTTAGAGTCTCACTCTGTCGCCCAGGTTGGAGTGGCATGCTCACAGCCACCACAGCCTTGACCTGCTGGGCTCAGGCGATCCTTCTGCCTCAGCCTTCCAAGTAGCTGGAACTACAGGCATGCACTCCCATGCCCGGCTTTTTTTTTTTTTTCTTTCAATTTATTGTAGAGACGAGGTCTCACCAAGTTGCCCAGGCTGGTCTCGAACTCCTGAGCTCAGGCAAGCCTCTTACCCCTATCTCCCAAAGTACTGGAATTATAGGCTTGAGCCACTGCATCTGGCACAATCCCCTTTTCTTTGGGAACCTAGATCGAGTCCTTTGGGCAGTTGCATAATGAGACAGTGCAAGGGGCTTAGTACTGGCAGACTTGATTGTCTCCCTTCAGTGTGAGCTCCTGAACTCCTGATCCATTCATTTCTGTCCAGGACATTAAGGGTTGCTTGGTAGTCTCCAGTTTTGGGGTCTCTTCACCCTGGGGAGGGTGTCAGATCTTAGCAGCCATTAGCACCAAGAGGAATGGTCAGAACAGATCTTTCCAAGTAGCCAGCTGGCATGAATTGGGTGGGACTGCACCAGCATGCAAAAAAGTAGGAAACCCAAGGAGGATCTCTAGACCTGGGAAGGTCAGGAGGACTCTATTCAGAGTAATTCCTCCAGACATGTAATTCTGGGATAGGAAGTCAAAAGCAGAATTGAGAGAGGCCACGGGTGTGTCTGGGAAGATCAGCAAATACCTAGAGAAGAAGGATGGGAGCCTGAGGACAAATAACACAACCAGTGGCCAGGCCCAGATATGACATAGTAGACAAGGCAAGTTCCAGATTCAGGATTTTGTCTACAGAACCTCTTTTCTCAGGGTTAGAGTAGTGCTGTGGAAGTGGGCATGACTCCTGTCTTTATGCAAGTTCTCCCAAAAGCAGAGCTTGAGACAAGGCCTTGGCTGCAGGTAGTTTATTTGGAAGGTGATCTCAGGGACAAAATTGAGGGAGCGAGGAGAGTGAGACAAAGAAGAAGAAAAACTAAATAAAGGAGACCTTGTTGAACTGGCTACCATGGTGAGCCGGTTCTCAGAACCATGGATGAGTCATATAGATCGAGCCTCAGGATTGTCTCTCAAGAAGACAAGAGGTGAGACCATTTAACCTTGGATTCTAATTTCCCATTGGTTAGTGAGTTCCCCTGGGACTTTACCTTCCCCCCACTTTCCTAGATGCCTGTGAGCTAAGCCAACTTCATTAAGCTTTGGTAAAAGCCTTTATTTAGAGAGGCCAAGAGACACTGGAGCTCAAGGCCTGTCTATGCTGGCTGCAGATGAAGTCGGATAGGGCCAGAGGGATGTGATTAAAAACAAACAAACAAACAAAAAGCATCTACCACAGCTCCCTAGAGCAGCCTTAGCAGGCTGAGCCCACCTAGTCCAGAAGTGGTTTGACTAACTGAACTCAGAGCTGCACGCAGTTGACATGCTCACTCTGACTCTGCTGTTCCTCAGGGAACCCAAGGTTGCCAACAATAGGATTTCCTACCTCTTCTCCAGGGAGACTATGTCCTATATATTGGCCATTGTGTCTGTGAGAACTGGTTGCATCAGTAGGTGTCAGTTGGGCAATCTGGTCCTGACTTACTTTATTTTCTCTGCCTGTCTGCAATGTTTGAGGTAAATGTGGTTTTCTTGTGGGATGTATAAAACCTTGTTATTCTTTCTCTGTTTAGCCTGTACAGACTGTAAGCTCCTTGCCAACAGGCATACAATATCTTACTTATCACTGTATGTCCAGTGTCTAGTACAGCACCTGCCTGTCACTTAGTAGTTTCTTAGGAAATATATGTTGAACAAATGAATGAGTAGAGAAATAATATTGTGTCTCATTCTCACTCTTCTGCTAGCCATTTTGAATGCCTTGGACAGCCCCATGGCTTCTGTCTATCTTATGGAATTCTTTTGTCTGGAGGATTCAAAATCAGAGTAGAGAGAAGTCATGTATGTGTCTGGGAAGACCAGCAAATACCTGGATAAGAGGCTGGAAGCCCGAGGACAAATAGTACAACCAGTGGCCAGGTACAGGTATGACATAGTGGGCAAACTGACACATAAAATCAACCATTACAAATGCCTTAGAGTTTAATTCTCTCACAAGACCCCAGTTGAGAAAGTCTGGTCTGTACTAAGATTTTTCTTTTTGGTAATATACACTACCTTCTCACCTTTCCAAATGTGAAAGGTGTAGCTACCTTTGTACATAAATTCACGTGACCAAATTATGACTATTCATGAGGTCATGAAGAACCCTTCCAAAGCTCGGCCTTCAATGGCTACACAGCCTTCAATAGCTACAACATTCCATCACATGACTGAATCAAAGTGCCCCCAACTATCTTCCCGCTGTTGGACATCCTGGCCGCCTCCAATTTTCCACAAAGTTTCTTTATTCTTTTTAATAAAAAATTCTGGCAGCAGTATGAAATTTGGATTGGATGAGAGAAAGACTCAAAACCACTTAACCAGCTATTTCAACGGCTCAGAATAAGGTAATGAGATCCCAAACCCAGATGGATGCAGAAAAAAATAGAAAGGAATAGACCAAGCCATATATGCAAGACAGGAGACACTTTGGCCCTTTGGAATATTCAGATGTCTGGTTTACTCCACACTCACAACCTTCAAAGTTTAGTTTTATGTCATGGTCACTTAACCAAGTTCTTAAATTTTTTAAAACAACTTTGTTTTTGTTTTTGTTTTAGAGTAAATTTAGGTTTACAGCAACATTGAGCAGAGGGTACAGAGATTTTCCACATAGCCCCTGCCCCCATAAATGCACAGTCTCCTCCGTTATCAACCTCCCTCACCAAAGTGGTACATTTGTTACAGTCAGTGAACCTACAGTGACACATCATTATCACCCAAAGTCTATAGTTTATATTGGGTTTTGCTCTTGGTGTGGTACATTCTATGGGGATGGACAATGTATAATGACATGTATCCGCCATTATAGTATCATATGGAGTCATTTCACTGTCCTAAAAATCCCCTGAGCTCCACTTATTTATCGTTCCCCACTCTCCAACCCCTGGCAACCACTGGTCTTTCTACTGTTTCCATTATTTTGCCTTTTCCAGAATGTCATATATTTAGAATCATAGAGTATGCAGCCTTTTCAGATTGACTTCTTTCACTTAGTTATATGCATTTAAGTTTTCTGTCTTTTCATAGCTTGGCAGCTCGTTTCTTTTTAGAGCAGAATACTATTTCATTGTATGGATGTACCACAGTTTATATACCTACTCATCTACTGAAGGGCATCTTGGTAACTTCCATGTTTGGGCAATTATAAATAAAACTGCTATAAATATTCACTTGCAGTTTTTTGTGTGGTCATAAGTTCTCTACTCCTTTGGAAAACATCAAGAAGTAAAATTGCTGGATCATATGGTAAAAGTATGTTCTGTTTTGTAAGAAACTGACAAACTGTCTTCCAAAGTGGCTGTACCATTTTGCACTCCTGCCAGTAATAAATGAAAGTTCCTGTTGCTCCACATCCTTGCCAGCATTTGGTGTTTATCAGTGTTTGAATTGTGGCTATTCTAATAGGTTTGTAGTGGTAGCTCATTGTTGCTTCAATTTGCATTTCCCTGATGGTATATGATACGGAGCATCTTTTCATACACTTATTTGCCACTCTTAAGTCTTCAAATCCTGCCTCTTGAAACAGTACAGCAATCTGATTTCTAGACAATTATTTCTTCTCTATTTTCCCCTTGGGCAAACAGTGACCCTCACAGGGTGCTTGCTGTGAGTGACTCTGCCTATTGCACCATCTAAAGTGAAGAAAGAGCTGAAGGCAACTGACTGTTTGTGGGTCCTCTGCCCTTGGGCGTCTGCTCCAAGGACAAGTGGCAGGCTCGTACCTCTGTTAGAAGTCAAAGGCTGCTGGGAAGCAAATGGTTTCTGCCTCTAGCAGAATTTTTCATATTAAATTGACGAAAACATATTAATTATCTTAGAATTTGACGATTTTTCTTATTTTTACTTTTTTATTTTAAAGATGTGGGGTACAGTTAAGGTTTATACAAACGTTCATTATGAAGGTACCCTTATTGATGAGGTGTGCCCCCCTTTAAGTTAAAATACCTTGATTGACTCCTCTGGCTAAATATATTGATGATTTTTCTATACAGAAAGGCCTCCCTTTTATCAAGACAGAACCTGAGAACTTGGGTATCTAAGTGTTCTCCTTAAGAAAATACTTTGGCCGGGCTCGGTGGCTCAGCCTGTAATCCAGCACTTTGGGAGGCCAAGGTGAGTGGATTGCCTGAGCCCACGGGTTTGAGACCCGCCTGGGCAAATTGACGAGACCTCATCTCTACAATAAATCAAAAAATTAGCCGGACGTGGTAGCGCACACCTGTAGTTCCAGCTACTTGGAAGGTTGAGGCGGAAGGATCGCCGGAGCCCAGCAGGTCGAGGCTGCGGTGGCCGGGAGCGGCCACTGCACTCCAGTCTGGGCGACGGAGTGAGACTCCAACTCAAAAAAAAAAAAGAAAGAAAGAAAAAAGAAAATACCTTTAGAATCTAAGAGTCAAGATTCTGGATTTGGGATATGTTTATTTAATTTTTCTATAATACAAATGTTTTTAAATTCAAATTCAGAGGTGCTGATTCCTGATATTTTGGAAATATATATATCTCAAAGTAAAGACACTTGCCTGCATTGGATGCCTAAGCAAGATTCTAAAATGTGCCTTAACACCTTGCCAAACAAATAACACAAGCCTCATAGTAAATTCAGAAATCTGCTTTGCTCTCTTTCGGGTGAATGCTTCAGTCAAAACAGATTGCTTTTTTTTAGCATTCTAGAGTTGGTTGCCATCAGTTTCTCTCTTAGTTCTTCAGCTTTGAGACCCTCCCTCAAAGTAACAGCCTTATACTAAAAAGGAAAAACAATTCTTCTGGACCCTTAGTTGCTTTTTTTTTGAGTTGAAGTCTCACTCTGTCGCCCAGCCTGGAGTGCAGTGGCTGCTCCCGGCCACCGCAGCCTCGACCTGCTGGGCTCTGGCGATCCTTCCGCCTCAGCCTTCCGAGTAGCTGGAATTACAGGCATGCGCTACCACGCCTGGCTGGTTTTTGATTTATTGTAGAGATGAAGTCTCACCAAGTTGCCCAGGCGGGTCTCGAACCCGCGGGCTCAGGCAATCCACTCACCTCAGCCTCCCAAAGGCGTGGGATTACAGGCTGAGCCACCGAGCCCGGCTTAGTTGCTTATTTTTTAATGCTAATTGCATTGCCTTCCTTCTTGGAGGAACATTTGATAAAACTTGTCTTCACTTTCAGGTGTCAAAGGTAACAAAGGATTTCTTCAGTGGATAGGTTGAGCTCTAAAAAGAAAAGCCCAGCTCCAAGAGTCTAAGGTTTTTCAAGTCTACATTCCAGTTGTTTTGGAAATAGGTTTATTAATCAATAACAAAAGTCAACTCTGTATTTTCCTTCTACAACAGTCCTCCATTCCCTGAGTGAGTCAAGGTCAACTGTTAAATTCACACCAAAGTCACACTTAGTATTTCAAGTCTAAGATGATCATAGCCAATCAGAGACTAGGAAGTTTGCTGAAACAATGTGGCAGAAACTTAGACCAGTGAAAGTGGTAACAAGCCCTTTGATTAAGAAAGAAGAAAAAAGATATACGAATCAGAGAAGCAAAGTGTGTAATAAAATTCAAACACTATATTTTGGTCAGTGAAGTAAAAACACAAGTAGGTTTGAGGGAACATTCAATTCATCACCTAGGCCTACAGAAAACTACTGCCCAAATGTCAGCATATTTTGCTTTCTTTTCTTTTATTGCTGTAACATGGGGTCCTCAATGACCCTATGTCTTTTCAGCAGATAGGCCTTTAGTTCTGACTGACACGAGCCTAAGCTAGGAAGTGTTGACTGTCAGCTCCTATTCTTCTCTTCATACCTGCCTCTCTCTCAGTTTCTTGACTCTACCAACAACAATGCTGCAGAGCAATGCAGCCTAGTGGAAAGAGTAATGACATGAGAGTTAGGAAAATTGTTCCAGTCCTCCCTATGCTAAGAACCCACAGAGTAATCTCAAACATGTCACATCAACCTTTCTCTTTAGTACAATAAGGGATTTCATCTAGATTATTCTATCATTATTCCTCTCTTCCATACAGACATCACTCTGAATTCAGAACTCAGGATCAATGAAACAAATGAGGTTCTGAACTATTCAGAAGAGCTCTCTGTTGGAACTGGATCTCTCATGGGTAAAGAGGAGGACAGATGTCTGCATCCAGTCTAAAGTGCATGCAGTACACCTGGCAATGTGTTAAAGCTCTGGGAATGGGTCTGGTGGAGTTCTGATGGGCCTGATGTGTCACTTACCTGTAGGGTGATCAACCTATTGTGTTTGAGCCCTCGATTGGAGTCCAAAGCAAACTAAGCCCTCTTTAATTCACCTTAAGTATGTTAAAAGTTAGGGACAAGAGCCCCCCATGTGCTTCCAGTGGTCACAGCAGCTATCTAAGCCCCTTGGCAGCAGGCAAGAGACTCATGACTTATGCTGTTCCCTCCTGATCCTAGTAAGTTATGACTCCCCAACATCATCCTAATCATTAGCAGCGGGAAACATGAACTGGGTCGGTTAATCATGGAAGCTATTATTCACCAAAAGCTTACCCTGAGCCAGACACCATGCTGAGCACTTTCCAGTGCTCAATTCTCACAGTAGGCTGTTTGAGTCAGTACTATTATTATCCTCATAATACAGATAAGGAAACTGAGTGCAGCAGGGCATAAGCAACTTAAGTCATACATCTGGTAAGTGGCAGACCTGGAATTCCAATCAGGGAACCTGATGCCAGAGTCCACACTAAAAAAAAGTTGCAAAAAAAACCAAAAAACTTTTATTTTGACATAACATCAAACTTCAAATAGCAAGAATAGTATTAAAAATTCCAGGTACCTTGTACTCAGATTCTCCAAATGTTAGCATTTTGCCATAACTTACTTTGCCCTTCTCTTCATGTGTGAATATATATTAAACCCATATGTAATACATATAATATTTTTTAAAAAAAACCATTTGACAGTAGATTGCAAACATGAAGCTTCTTTACCTCTAAATACTTATTGTGTGTTTCTTAAAAACAAGGACATTCAGTTAGACATAGTGGCTCAAGTCTGTAATCTCAGCACTTTGGAAGGAGGTGGGAGGATTGCCTGAATCCAAGAGTTCAAGACATGCCTGGGCAACATAGTGAGATCCCATCTATGCAAACAAACAAACAAAAAAAGCCAGGCATGGTGGTACATGCCTGTAGTTCCAGCTACTCAGGAGGCTGAGGCAGGAAGATCGCTGGAGCCCAGAAGTTTGGAATTGCAGTGAGCTATGATCGTGCCACTGCACTCCAACCTGGGTTACAGAGAACCTGTCTCAAAACAGCAACAACAAAACAGGAACATTCTGTTATATGAACACAGTATAACTGATAATTGTCACTGTATTGTCAATGAACATTGAAACAATACTATTGTCAGATCTTCTAACTTTATTTGGTGTTAGGGTTTGGATAGGGTGAGGGTGGATGGGTGGATGGAGAGGCGCAGCATTGCCGAAGCCGGTGTGCTGGAGGTGCACGCTGGCAACCAGAGATCCGAGTAATGCAAAGAATTGTAACACACAAAGAGGTGAAAGAAGAAAAGATTTATTTAAGAAAAGCTCACTTTCCACAGGCAGGAAGCGGGCCTACACTCTAGAAGAGTGTGGCACCGTAGCTCCTGAGCCCTGGTTTAAATCCTTTCCCTTGAAGATGTTGCGATCAGGTAGGCGTGACTGCCATGACTTCCTTATTGACCATTTGTGAATGTCTTGGAGACCCTGTGACACAGAGACCCACTAATGTCTGCCCACATTATCACAGCCCCTAGAGAAGGGCGTGATAAGGATCCCAGTGCTCCTGTACATTCCTGAATAGCATTCCTTAGAGCTAATGGAGGGTGCACTTCCCCTTATCTCCTGTGCATTCCCAGCGGGCAGCCTGACTTTAATCCTTGACTTCCCTGTAGACAACGTCCAATCTACTGGAAGATTGAATCACCACCCACTCCCCCTTCTGAGCAGTCACAGGTCCTGCCATCTGTATAACTTTTGTAACAACAAGTTTTGTGATTTGCATAACTTTTGCCTAATGCATGTTGTCTTAGGCCTTGTAAACTCCCTTCACTCCAGGCAAGCCAGATGGCCTCTGCTGGGCCCTACTGACAAAAGTCATGAGATACCTCGGATGCCTGGCACCAGGAAGTCTGGACAGAAAACCCTGAGGGGGGTCCTGGTCACTATGCACTGAATATACAATGCCTCGATACTGGTCATGCTTGAGAAGTCTGTGTTTCTGAAAAGACAAAATCGGCAAAGTTAATCTTTACCTAAAGTATGCATTTCTCCAAAACATAACTTCCACTTTCTCATTATTGTATTAAGGTTTAGGAACAAGATAAAAAATGGCTCTCGGTCTGTCCTTTTATTTGGATTCTGCCAATACTTTCAATCACGTCTATTGTAGAAAAAAATCTTCTGGATCAGGATGAAATCTGTGATCACACACTGCATTCAGTTGTCACATTACTTTGGTCTCTTTTGTTTTTAAACATTTCCTCCGTCTTTTTTTGTCTTTCATGATCTTGACATGGCTGAAGAGTACAGGCAAGTTATCTTCTAGAATGTCCCTCAATTTGGTTTGTCTGATGTTTCCTTCTGTTTGAATTCAGAGTATCCATTTTTGGCAAGAGTACCACAAAAGTGATGCTGTGTCCTCTATGCGGCATATCAGGAGGCACACGATAGTAGTTTATCCCAGTACTGGCGATGTAAACTTTGATCACTTGGTTAAGGTGGCCTCTGCCAGTCTATATTCTCCTTTGCAAGGAATCTTGTGCAGACAGAGCCCACACCCTTAACTGTTATGCTATAGAACTAACTCTAGGCAATCGGCACTGTGCTAGCCATTGAGGATACAAACAGCCTTCAAAGAATTCCCCTCACAGAGAGCTTACAATATTATTGGGAAGACAAGTATGTGATATATTACTTCAGCATCCATCTACAAATTGCTCTGTGAGTCCCAAAGACAATTAGAGTTAGAGGAATTCAGGGGGTAGAAGTGACTTTTGAGGCCTAAGGGCTCCCAGAGGAGGAGTGGTTGGGAAGTTGCTCTTGCTAGAGAATTAGAAGGGAAGATGGGTTTGGCCTCTGGGCCCTTCAGGGCAGGGCAGAACCATAACCAGGAAGTGGAAAGTGTCAGGAACTGTCTGGGCACTGACTTAGGAAGGCCAGAACAGGGCATCATTGTCTTATGCAAGAGGACCCTGGCGGTCATTCTGGAGGGGAGGGGGCGGGCTGCTGGCAGGATGGATAGGGTGACCAAAAGAAAGCCTGGAGTCTGAATTCAAGCTCTCTTGGGAATCAGAATATGGCCAGATACAGGGGAAGGGTGGCCCTACCTAGAGCAGCTCAGAAGAATCTGACTGATTAACTCCTTAGCTCCTAGGCACTCATTTCACCAAGTTGTAACAGCACCAAGTGGCCCTGCCACACATGTTCTGAAGAAAGTGTTCGTGGTATTTCCAGTGTCAAGGCCAAGGACGTTTGACAAGAACAACAGTTCTTTGTGGAGGAATAACATGAGCCAAAGTAGGAGAGATAGATGGAGGGTGATTAGGAATGACTTGGGTGCTCCATTCAGGATTGTTTGCACATTCTTAACATAGGGACTCTATCCTGTGTGTATACAACAAAGTGATGGAGTGAGCGTTTGAAATTCTATCTCTCATTTCACCAACTACTCCTAAACTCAATTTAGATCTGTTCAGAACACCATTTTCACCTGCTTCTATAGTAAGAATAGGGACTGGCACTTCTCTGAAGTACCCCTTGCCTCTAATCTGGTTCAGAATTAAAGTGCTCTCGTTAAATGGAAGCCTCATTATTTTCTGCTGTAATCTACAGCACAATCATAACGCAGTGATTACCTTGAATTATTATTGCACATACTTCCACCCACTTATTATATGTCTCTGTACTTTATGTTTCAACGAATATAATTCCATACCCTTCAATACTTAAATAAAATTCACTTTAAATATAACTGCGTGTCTATAATTCTCTGTGTGACTGCTTGCACTGCAAATAATAAAAATTAGTACTGCTATGAAGGCTGAAACAAACTAAGCCATGCCTGAAAGAAACCAGTTGGCATTTTAATAGAATTTTAAAACACTGAAATTTGTCACCAATTTATTTTTTCAAAAACACATTTTAAGAGGATGATTTCTGTAGCTTTAACAAAAAAAAACTTTGGAAGGAAACAGCAATTCTCTAGAGGCTTTTGTTGCCTACTAACCACTTCACCAGGGAATTTGCTCCGGTAGGGAATTGATTTAAAAAAAAAAAAAACAACTGCAAGGAAGTTTATTTGGTTTTTGTTTATTTTATTTGTGGCTGTGCATTGACTCTGGAAGAAATTCTCCAGAGAGTTTGATGGGTGAAAGTAAAATCTCAGAACAACAGCCAGGTAACTGGCACAAAAGCCTTCTACCTGCTCTACCCATCTGCACATGCATTCTTATACTTGGGGGGAAAAGCGTGGCATTAATGCTTATATTGTTTCTGGTATGCACTCTTAGGAACTCATATACTCTCTTATTTCTGCCAGAATATGTCTCAGAGGAGACTGTCTTGGGAGAATATTTTGCATTCTGTTGTACTTACTAGTATAGCTGCAACACATGTATAGGCTTTGGTTGGTATTTATTTCAAACATATGCTCAATAATAACTTGGAATGAAAAGTAATCGTTTGTGCTAAATGAATTCATGACCTCATGCCATGGGACAACACTCTCAAAAACTGGCGAAATGGCAATCATACTCTTTTGTTTCTAGCCTCTGACAACAGATGAGTTAGCCGCCTCAGGAATAGATTTGTTAAGAAAAGAGAAAACTAAAACAGAAACCCATTTTGATCATCTTTGCTAAGGAGTAAACACAGAGTAGGTTTTATAAACCTTGAGGCTAAGTAAACTTTTCAAGTTCAATCTCAGTCTCCCATTGTGAACATTTCAAAGCTCATTGTCCAGAAAGAGTGCCCTGCCATTATCACTGCTGGGAAGAATCAGCGTTATTAAAATAACAATTCACCCTGAAAAATATATTTGCAAAGTTGGCCATGCAACAATTCCGTGGAATAAGTCAAATCATTATATAAATTGGTGACTAAAGCTTTACCTCAAAAGAAGTGGAATAAAAGGGGCGAAAAAAGATGCCAAATTGGGTGGCTATGTAGGAGGTAGAGAGATTTTTAAAAACAAAAACATTTGTGCTGAACAAGAAGTTGGTCTGTTCCCTCATGGGTGCATTTCACATGGTAATGACTAACTCAACTTAATCAAACACTCTGACATTTCAATACATGTTATATTGAGAAAAAAGAAGGTAAGTGTAGTCTATAGTGACACAGTGAGTCAATACCCCAGATACCATGTTCTGTCTCAATATTAACCTGTTAGTTATAGTTCCTTCTTCATGGAGATTCTTCCAACTAATTTACCAGTTTATCAAGGTAATTGAGCCTATAGTACTATTTCACACATGATATAATTTATGACCTTAACTTTCACCTCAAGGAGAAAATACATAAAGCCAGTAATCATGGATCAATGCAAAAATCAAAGGCAGCCAGGCGTGGTGGCTCACGCCTGTAATCCCAGCACTTTGGGAGACAGAAACGAGAGAACTGCCTGAGCCCAGGGGTTCAAGACCAGCCTGGGCACCCTGATGAGGCCTCGTCTCTACAATAAATCAAAAAATTAGCTGGGCATGGTAGCATGCACCTGTAGTTCTTGCTACTTGGAAGGCTGAGGCGGAAGGATCGCCTGAGCCCAGCAAGTCGAGGCTGTAGCCGTGATCACGCCACTGCCCTCCAGCCTGGGTGAAAGAGTGAGACTCAGACTCAAAAAAGAGAAAACAAACAAACAAAAAAACCTCAACAAGACTGAATTCTGACATTATAGTGTAAACAGCTCTGTAGACCCTTCCCTAGAGAAACTGGTAAAAACTTATTTTTCTTTGTTTGTTTTTGTTTTTTTTTTAAACTTCTTTTTCAAAACAATCTTTCAAAGCCTCTAGAAATGGTCTCAAGGGCATATAGCAAGTAAGGAAGCATTTATTCAAGAAAATCTACTAAAACTCAGTAAGGTTATAGAAAGATCATAGCTTTCTGGGAAAGAATGTGATAATTTATCATCTTGTCTCCAGCTACCTGCTGCTGAGGTTAAGTTCTGGATAAGCACACCCAACAAACAGAGGCTTTCCTCTTCCATCAGCCCCTCATTGTGCAATGGAGATTCTACTTTGGGTGTGACATTGGTGAGAATACTAGGGCCTCAATTGCCCTTGTCCCAGCTTGTAAGGTGGGGGTTCCATGTGGGGAGAGGCAAGCTTAGAAGACTTGAAACCACTGCCCTCCCACACTAAGCACTCAGTTCCTAAGGTGTCATTCAGGTGAAGCTCACAGCCCCAGAGCCATGGCTCAGAAATTTTGCCTGGAGATAGAGACAGGCTAGAATATAAAAGCTCTGAATCTCTTTCCAAAGAAACTGACCTCATTTGCAACAGAGTGTGGAGAAGTTCAAGCTTAAAGGCATTCTCAAATATAGAGAAGGTTGTAATGAAAAGCAATTGGGAGGTGATTGGTAGAATCATTGGAAGTATAGGCTAAACTGTAGGCTGACTAGTTTTCTGGAGAAAACCAGGAGAGGACACAAGTAAAAAGAGTCCTCCTAGGGTCAGAACAAATCTCAAACACTGACCTCAAAAACTATCCTTTCAAAGAACCCTGAATTTGATTGAATGAGTCTATGGAGCAATTTATGCCTCAAGACATTGTTGGAAAGAGTGAAGCGGATGAGCTGACAATTAGTGGAGCTTAACAGCTGGGTGTGGTCAAGGAAAGAGATAGTCAAAAGGAGGCCTGCTAAAACCACTGTCATCTTGGGTGACTGTGAGCATACTCAAAGCTGTGCTTCTGAGGAACAATATCAGAGGTTTCACAAGTGGGGAAGGGCAAATAGACTTCACTAAATAATCCAGTCAGGCACTTAAAAAAGAAACAAGCAAATAACAATAACAAGTAACAAGTCTTGGAGTTGAATATGGAGGGGCCATATTCAAAGTGCTCAATGAAAAAAAAACTGTCAACCAAAAATTCTGTGACCCACAAAGCTAATTTTCAAGAATAAATGTGAAAGAAAGGCATTTCCAAGTCAACAAAATCCAAGAGCATGTGTTGCTATCAGACTCACCTTAGAGGAAATACTAAAGGAAATTTTTCAGGCAGAAAGCAAGTGACCTCAAACAGTAATCCAAATACACACACACACACACACACACACACACACACACACACACACACACACAAAACAAAGAACAATGGTAAAGGTAAGTATGTAATTATAAAAGATAGTGTGAATGTATATATCTCCTCCTAAGTGATTTTAAAAGCAATGTACTAAGTTGTATTGTTAGGCCTGTAATATATAGAAATGCTGTTATGCAGCACATGACTATAGATTGAAAGTAAAAGGATGGTAGAAATATATAAATAATACTGCAACCCTTAAAAAGGTAGAATGTCTGTACAAATAAGAGACTAAATAGACTTTTCTTTTGAGTTGGAATCTCACTCTGCCTCCCAGGTTGGAGTGCAATGGCACACTCACTGCCACCCCTGTGTCAAACTTGCTGGGTTCCTGCGATTCTTTCACCTCAGTCTTCCAAGTAGCCGGAACTACAGGTGCGCGCTACCACGCCTGGCTAATTTTTAATTTATTGTAGAGACGAGGTCTCGCCAATTTGCCCAGGCTGGTCTCGAACCCGCGTGCTCAGGCCTCCCACAGTGTTGGGATTACAGGCTGAGTCACTGAGCCTGGCCAACTAAATAGACTTTAAAACAAAAATATTTCTAGAGATAATTTCTAATGATAAAAGGGTCAATCTGTCAGAAGGATATAACAATTATAAACAAATGTGCAGCTGATAACAGAGCACCAAGATACATGTAACAAAAACTGACAGAAGTAAAGGGAGAAATAGACAATTCAACAATAGCAGTTGAAGAGTTCAATACCACACTTTTAATAATGGTTAGAACTAGACACAATATCAATTAAGAAATAGAAGTCCTCGGCCAGCTCAGTGGCTCAGTCTGTAATCCCAGCACTCTGGGAGGCCGAGGCGAGTGGATTGCCTGAGCCCACTGGTTCGAGACCCGCCTGGGCAACTTGGCGAGACCTCATCTCTACAATAAATCAAAAAATCAGCTGGGTGTGGTAGCACATGCCTGTAATTCCAGCTACTTGGAAGGCTGAGGTGGAAGGCTCACCAGAGCCCAGCAGGTCGAGGCTGCGGTGGCCGAGAGTGGCCACTGCACTCCAGTCTGGGTGACAGAGTGAGACTCCAACTCAAAAAAAAAAAGCACAAAGAGGAATGTAAACCACTTGAGGACAATCTTGTGGAATAGCTTTAGTAAAATTGGTACCAGTTCTTCTTTGGAGGTCCGGTAGAATTCAGCTGTGAGTCCATCAGATTCTAGAGGTTTTTTTTTTTTTTTTTTGCTACTCATTATTGTTCTGTTCCAGGTTTCTATTTCTTCCTGATTCAAGGTTGGGTGGTGGTATGTATGCCAGAAGTTTTCCATTTCCTCTAGATTGTTTAGCTTTTTTTGCATAGAGGTGTTCATAATAGTCTTGGTTGATTTTTTGAATTTTCATCGTATCAGTTGTAATGTCTCCTTTTTCATTTCTGATTGAGTTAATTTAAATCTTCTGTCTTAGTTTCTTAATTAATTGTGATTAGTGATCTGTCAATTTTGTTTATCTTTTTAAAGAGCCAACTTTTTGTTTCATTGATCCTTTGTTGTTGTTTTATTTTTATTTCAGTTTCATTTAGTTCTGCTCTGACCTTCATTATTTTTTTTCTTTTGCTAGTTTTGGGTTTGATTTGTTCATGTTTTTCTAGTCCCTTGAGGTGTGATGTTAAGTTGTCGATATGTGATGTTTCAATATTATTAATGTAGGTCTTTTTTTTTTTCTTTGAGTTGGAGTCTCACTCTGTCGCCCAGACTGGAGTGCAGTGGCCGCTCCCGGTCACCGCAGTCTCAGCCTGCTGGGCTCCGGCAATCCTTCCGCCTCAGCCTTCCAAGTAGCCGGAATTACAGGCATGCGCTACCACGCTCGGCTAATTTTTGATTTATTGTAGAGATGAGGTCTCGCCAAGTTGCCCAGGCAGGTCTCGAACCCGCGGGCTCAGGCAATCCACTCACCTCGGCCTCCCAAAGTGCTGGGATTACAGGAGAAGTCTTGAATGATACTATAAACCAATTAGTCCTAATATACATACATCAAACACTCCACCCAACAAAAACAGAATACATATTTTAGTGCATGTGGAACATTCTCCAGGATAGATCATATGCTAGGCCATAAAACAAGCCTAAATATGCTTAAAAGGGTAGAAATAATACCAAGTATGCTCTTTGACCACAATGGAATGACGTTCAAAATCAATAAGAGAGTAATTTATGAAAATAAAGATCTGTGGAAATTAAATGACATACTTCTAAGTAACCAATGGGTAAAAGAATAAATTAAAAATGAAATTAGAAAATACTTTGAGGTTAATGAAAATGCAGACACAACATATCAAAATGTATGGGATACCACTAAGTGGTGCATAGAGGGAAATCTATAACTGTAAATGCCTAAATTAAAAAACAAAAAAGATCTTGCATAATAACCTAACCTTTCACCTCAATACAATGGATAAAAAGAGCAAACTAAACCCAAAATAAGCAGAAGAGAGGAAATAATAAAGATTATAGTAGAAATCAATAAAACAGAATAGAAAAACAAAAGATAAAATCAATGAAAACAAAAGCAGATTCTTTGAAAAGAGCAACAAAATTGACAAACCTTTAGCTAGATTGACCAAGAAAAAAGTAGAGACTCAAGTAATTAGAATCCTAAGTGAATGAGGAGATAATAACACCAATATTACAGCAACAAAAGGATTATAAAGGAATAAGGGCAACTGAATACTAAATAAATTAGATAACTTAGTTGAAATGGAAAAACTCCTAGAAAAATATTAACTACCAAAATGAACTCAAGAAGAAATAGAAAATCTGAATAGACCCATAACTTGTAAGGAGATCAAATCAGTAATCAAAAGCCTCCCAATAAAGAAAAACCCAGGACCAGATAAATCTATCAAACATTATCAAATATTGAGAAGAATCCTTCTCAAACTCTTCCAGTAAATGAAAGGGGAAGGAGCAATTCTTAATTAATTGTATGAGGCCAGTATTATCCTGATACCAAAGACAGACAAGGATACTGCAAGAAAAGAAAACCACAGACCAATATCTCTTATGAATATTGATGCTAAAAATCTCAACAAAATACTAGCAAACTAAATCCAGCACATATGGAAAGAATTATACACCATGACTAAATGAGATTTATCCTAAGAATACGAGGTTTGTTCAACATCTGAAAAACAGTTAATATAGTAATATGCCATATCAATAGAATAAAAAACAAAAACCACTTGATTATTTCAATAAACACAGAAAAAGCATTTGAAAAAATTCAATACCCTTTCATGATTTAAAAAAAAAAAAAGGAAAGAAAGAAAGAAAAAAGAGAAAGTACAGCAAACTGGGAATTGAAGAGAACTTCCCCAACCTGACAAAAGGGAATCTACAAAAAACTCACAGTTAACATCATATTTAAAGAGAAAAGACTAGCAGCTTTCTTCTTAAAATTAGGAACAAGACAAGGATGTCTACTCTGGCCACTTGTATTCAATACTGCACTGGAGGTTCTAGCCAGGGCAATTAGACAAGTTAAATAAATAACTAACATCTAGAATGAAAAGTAAGAAGTAAAACTATCTTTTTCACAGATAACACCTTTGATACAAAAAATTCTAATCCTAATAAAAGGGTTAGATTAGATTGCAGTATACAAGATCTATCTACAATAATTAGTCGTATTCTTCTATACTTGTAATGAACAATCAGAAAATGAAAATTTAAAAACAATTCCATTTATAATACCATCAAAAAGAATAAAATGCTTGGGAATAAATTTAACAAATAAGTGCCAAATTTTTACTCTGAAATCTACAAAATATTGTTGAAAGAAATTAAACATCTAAATAAATGGGAAAACATCTTATATTTCTGAATCCAAATAATTAATATTGTTAAGATGACCATACTCCTCAAGTTGATCTTTAGATTTAACATAATCCATATCAGAATACCATGTGGCTTCTTTGTAGAAATTCGTAAGCTGATTCTGAAACTCATATGGAATTGCAAGGGAGCCAGCATAGCCAAAACAATCTTGAAAAAGAACAAAGTTGGAGACTCACACTTCACACTTCTCTATTTCAAAACTTACTACAAAGTTACAGTAAAAAAAATAGTAAAAAAAACACAAAACACAAACAACAAAAAAACCCAGTGTGGTACAGTCATAAGAATAGATACTTAGAACAATGGAATAGAATCAAGAGTTCAGAAATAAATCTATATGTCTATAGTAAATTGATTTTTTTACAAGAATGTCAAGGCCATTCAATGGTGAAAGAACAATCTTTCCAACAATTTGTGCTAGGACAACACACGCAAAACAATAAAGTTAGACCTTTAGCTCACATCATATATAAACATTAATTTTTAAATGATCAAAGATCTTAATGTAAGAGTGAAAACTATAAACTCTTAAAAAAATATATAGGAGTAAATCTCCATGACCTCATTTTTGGTGATGAATTCTTAGTTATGGCACTGAAAGCACGAGCAAAAAAACAAAACAAAAAATAGATAAATTGACTTCATCAAAATGAAAAATGTTTTTGCTTCTTAAGGACACCATCTGAAGGTGAAAAGAAAACACACAAAATGAGAGAAGATCTTTGCAAATCATATATCTGATATGGAACTTGTATCTAAGATATATAAATAACAAGTTAAAAATGGTCAAAGTATCTGAATAGACATTCTTCCAAGGGAGATATACAAATGGCCAATAAACTCGTGAGGAGATACTATCATTAGTCATCAGGAAAATGTAAATCAAAGCCACACCCACTTAGATGGCTATAGTCCAAAAGTCCCTTCATAACGACTAGTGGCAAGGATGTAGAGAAATTGGAGCCTTCCTATGTTACTGGTTGAATTATAAAGTGATGCAACTGCCTTGATAAACCATTTGGCAGTTTCTTAAAATGCTAAACACAGAATTATCATAGGACACAGCAATTCCACTCCTAGTTATACACCCAATTGAAATGAAAATGTACATCCATACAAAAACTTGTACGTGAATGTTCATGGCAGTATTATTCATAATAGCCAAAGGATAGAAGCAACACAAATGTCCATCAACTAATGAATGGATAAACAAAATATGTTATAGCAATACAATGGAATATTATTTGTTCTTGACAAGGAAAGGAATACTGATACATGCTACAAAATGTACAACATGGAACAACGTGAAAAGATTAGGCTAAATTAAAGAAAACAGTCAGGCAAAAAACTACACTTTACATTATTCCATTTATCTGAAATATCTAAAATAGGCAAATGTATGTAGACAGAAAGTAGATTGGTGGTTACTTAGGGATAGGATGAGAGGTGTTAGATAGCAGAGCAATAGCTAAAGGGTAGTGTTTCTTTCTGAGATGATGAAAACATTTTAAAATTGAGTGTGGTGATGGTTACACACATCTGTGAATATACTAAAAAAAAATTTTGTACACTGCAAAAAGGATCTGGGGGCTCACGCCTATAATCCCAGCACTTTGGGAGGCTGGGGCAGGAGGACTGCTTGAGCCCAGGAATTCAAGACCAGCCTGGGCAACATATTGAGACCCCGTCTCTACACAAAATAAAAAAGTTAACCAGGAGTGGTGGCATGTACCTGTATTCGCAGCTACTTGGGAGGCTGAGACAGAAGGATCTTCTGTGCCCAGGTGATTGAGGCTATGATTGTGCCACAGCACTCCAGACTGGGCAACAGAGTGAGACCCCCAACTGAAAAATAAATAAATAAATAGTACACTTTAAACAGGTGAATTAGCCGGGCTCGGTGACTCAGCCTGTAATCCCGCGCTTTGGGAGGCTGAGGTGAGTGGATTGCCTGAGCCCGCGGGTTCGAGACCCGCCTGGGCAACTTGGCGAGCCCTCATCTCTATAATAAATCAAAAGAATTAGCCGGGCGTGGTAGCATGCACTTGTAGTTCCAGCTACTTGGAAGGCTGAGGCGGAAGGATCACCGGAGCCCAGCAGGTCGAGGCTGCGGTGGCCGGGCGACAGAGTGAGACTCCAACTCAAAAAAAAAAACAACACAAAAGGTGAATTGTACGGTATGTGACTTATATCTCAATGAAACTGTTAACAAATGACAAATATAATGATACTTTCAGAGAATTGGGTGGTCTAAATTATGCATCAATTTGTTAGTCATAGTGATCAGCAACACAGGAAACCCCGAAACTAACTGGGTTGAGTATCTTAGTCCGTTTGTGCTGCTATAACAAAATACCTGAGCCTGGGTAATTTTTTTTTTTATTTTTAATTTTAAAGATGTGGCATACAATTCAGGGTTACATATACAAATGTTCTT
>NW_007247442.1:78100-90310 GCF_000164805.1 Carlito syrichta
ATCTGTTGTTGTTTGTTTTATTAATGATGGCCATTCTTACTGGGGTTAGGTGGTATCTCGATGTGGTTTTGATTTGCATTTCTCTTATGATTAGTGAATCTGAGCACTTTTTCATGTGTCTGTTGGCTGCCCGTATATCTTCTTTTGAGAAGTGTCTATTCATGTCTTTTGCCCGCTTTTTAACAGGGCTGTTTGTTTTTTCCTTTCGGCAATTTAAAGTTCCTTGTAAATCCTAGATGCATGCCCTTTGTCAGATATACAGTCGGCAAATATTTTTTCCCATTCTGTGGGCTGTCTCCCCATTGTCTTGATGATTTCTTTGACTTTGCAGAAGTTTTTCAGTTTGATGAGGTCCCATTTGTCTATATTATCTCTTATGGCATGGGCACTTGGGGTTTTTATCAGGAAATGGTTGTCAGTTCCAATTTCCATAAGGGTGTCTCCTACATTTCCTAAGATTCTTATAGTTTGAGGTTTTGCATTTAGGTCTTTGATCCACTTAGAGTTGATTTTTGTGTATGGTGATAGGTAGGGGTCCTGTTTCAGTCTTCTGCACGTGATCAGCCAGTTTTCCCAGCACCATTTACTGAATAGGTTCTCCTCTCCCCAGTGATTGGTGGTGGAGGTTTTGTCAGAGATGAGTTGGTTGAGGAATTGAGGTTTTACTTCCGGAATCTCTATCCTGTTCCATTGGTCTGTATGCCTGTTCTTGTACCAATTCCAGAGCCTGGGTAATTGATAAGAACGGAAATGTATTCCTTCTAGTCTTGGAGGCTAGGAAGTCCAAGATCAAAGTGCCAGCAGATTCTGTGTCTGCTGAGGGCTACTTTCTGCTTCCAAGATTGCTTTGGAGATCAGGACACCGGAGTTTAGAATTGAACCCAGAAGAAATTAGATTCAGGAACTACTAACTTACTAGAGGCCAGAATGGCAACTTATTAAATTACAGTAAGAAATAGAACATCAAGTAATCCGGACTACTCATGTGAGTTGGTCAATATACCTTTTTTCTTGTAGAAATGAGTACCTTGGAAGCCCAATGACTGTACCGCTGGATGATTATTGGGTGCAGTAATAACTTATGATTATTATAAGTTGTTGCTGCATCTTCACATTGATGGATCCCTCATGACTTAATCATTTTTCCAAAGACCTCCACCTCTTAATATCATCATCTTGGGTTGATGTTCCAACATATGAATTCTGGAGGCACACATGCATTCAAACCATAGCACTGAGTGTGCTCTAGCAACTGAGTTAGGCATGGATGCTCATGCCATTTCCCTACTCCTCTTCTGCCACTGGAAAATCTATTATTTGTTTATTCACCAAAATTTTATTAAACTTTAAATTTTCTGTAAATCACTTGTTTTGGTGGTGGGAACACAGACAAATAAAGCTTATGAAATTCCTTTTCTAACAGGGTAGTCAGATATATAAACAACCTTTATAGAGTCTAATAGCATGACCTCAGAATTTGTGTGACCTCAGAATTTGTGAATGAGGTCAGATAAAAGTCACCCTCAAGTGAAAATCAATATAAAATGGATGAGCTCAGTCATGGGTAGAAGTTGCCTAACAGATGGTTTACAAAGCAAATCCTATCACCCATAAAGCCTTGCTGGAAAGACCCACTAGCCTCCCTTTCTGAAATTTCTATCAAATGCAATCTCTGCTATTTCACGAGAGATGAAAAACTAGATGTAGCCTAGTCAGGTTATAAACTAAATGCCAGAAAGCATGGGCTAAGAGTGATTTATATATTTTGGGAAGAAGGGAAATGGGAGTTGAAAAGACTTCACAGAGGAAACATTTGAGCCTTTAAAGCCTTTTCATTTGGTTTAATGATTGGAGAATCTTTTTCCTAATTATAAAGGTAATGCATGTTTACTGTGGGAAATGTGAAAAACATAGAAAAGCATAAATAGAAGAAAATTTTAAAGATGCTTAAAATTTAGACAGCTGAAGAAGTCAGGAAGTAGCTTCCACAAGGCGTTCTTTCTTGATCTTGTAATCAATTTTTCTGACGTTGGCTACACACAATCACTCAAGCCCAGACCAAAAATTCACTGCTGTATCAGAATGGGCTGAATTCAAATAGAGGCAAAAATTCAAGCTTTGACTTTTAGGGGATTTGCTTCTGAATTCAGTGCTTTTATCTTAATTTTTCTCAAATAGTAGCCCATAGACACACCTGCATCAAAACCTTCTGGGGCAACTTTGTTTGAACATGCAGATTGCTGAGCCCCACTAATGAGACATACTGAATGAGAATCTCTGAGGGTGAAACCAATAACCTGCATTTAATATGCTTCTTCAGCCAGGTGCGGTGGCTCATGCCTGTAATCTCAACACTTTCGATGGTGGGGGCGAGAGGATTACCGTCAGCTCAGGGATTTGAGACTAGCCTGAGCAACATGGCGAGACCTCGTCTCTACAATAAATTTAAAAATTAGCCAGGCGTGGTGGCGCATGCCTGTGATTCCAGCTACTTGGAAGACTGAGGAGGAAATATTGCCTGAGCCCAGAATGTCAAGGTTGCAGTGACTGTGAGGGTGACACTGCACTCCAGCCTCGGCAACAGAGTGAGACTGACTCAAAAAAAAAAAAAGCTTCTTCAGTGATTCTTATGCACATTAGAGTCTATGCACTTTGAAAAAACTTTTGAGGGATGGTGAAAATGATGGTTTGATGATATGAACATATCTGAAGGAAGTGGAACTCCTGTGCATTGCTGGGAATGTAAAATGGTGCGGCTGCTGTGGAAAATGCTACGGAGATTCCTCAAAGCTTAGATATATGGCTCAATGTTTGTTGAATGACTATTAAATCTGTAAATATTTTTCCTGAGCTGATCAAGTTTTTAAAAGTTTTCTCATGACGGGCTAAAGCAGAAAAAAAGAAATACTTTATGAAGTCAGTCAATGCATAAAGTAGCATAATTTTTCTTATATACAAAACATTGAAGGTAAAACCTAAAATAACTGCTAAAATAAAATTACATGAGTTTGAAAAAAGTTAAACATAAAATTACTGTGTGATTTAGCAATCCCACTTCTGCATATATAGCCAAAAGAATTGAAAGCAGGGACTCTTTCAGAGATATTTGTACACCTACGTGCATAGCAGCATTATTCACAATAGCCAAAAGGTGGACCCAACCCAAATGTCCATCAACAGATGAATAAATAAACGAAATATGGTATGTACCTATAATAACATTTTTTTTTCTTTTTGAGACAGGGCCTCACTTTGTCACCCAGGCTGGAGTGCAGTGATGTGATCATAGCTCACTGCAACCTCAAAATTCTGAACTCAAGGGATCCTCTTTCCTCAGTCTCCCAAGTAGCTGGAACTACAGGTGTGCACCACTAAGCCTGGCCACTTCTTTTACACTTTTTTGTAGATATCAGGTCTTGCTGTGTTGCCCAAGCTGTTATTGGATTCTTAGCCTCAAGCAATCCTTCCGCTTTGACCTCCCAAAGTGCTGGAATTACAAGTGTAAACTACTGCACTCAGCCTACAGTGGAATACTACTCAGCCTCAAAAAAAAAAAAAAAAAGCAGGAAATTCTAAGCCAGGTGCAGTGGCATGCCTGTAATCTCAGCACTTAGGGAGGTCAAGGTGGGAGGATCACTTAAGCGAAGGAGTTTGAGATCAGTCTGGGCAATATAGTGGGACCCTGTTTCTACAAAAAAAAATTTAAATTAGCCAGGTGTGGTGGTGGCACGCCCCTGTACTCAGGAGGCTAAGGTGGAGGATCACCTGAGCCTAGGAGGTTGAGGCTGTGGTGAGACATGATCATGCCACTGCACTCCAGCCTGGAAAACAGTGAAATTCTGACTTGAAAAAGAAAAAAAGGAAATTCTGACACCTACTATGTGGATGAATCTTGAGGGTATTATGCCAAGTGAAATAAAACACACAGTGACAAACAATATATGATTCTACTTATATGAGGAACCTAGAGTTTAACTGAATTTGACTAACTTCATAGAGACAGAAAGTAGAATGGTGGTTGCCAGGTGGTGGGAACAGGGGGAATGGGGAGTTAGTGTTTAATGGGTATGGTGTTTCAGTTGAAGAACATGAAAAAGTTCTGGAATGAATGGTAATGTGTATCTTAACGCCATAAAATGATACACTTAAAAATGTTTAAAATGATACAATTTATGTTATGTATATTTCACCCAATTCAAAATATACACACAAACACACACATGCCTGAAACCAACAATTCCTTTGTTTTGCCTAAAATGGAAATCCAAAAGGCTGTCATCAAGGAGTGATCACAGAAGTGTATGCCAAATTCAAACCCAAATGCAGGTTATAACCATCTCACAAAATATCTTGCATCCAGCCTTACCAGAAGACAAGGGTTCCTAATTTGCTTTAAATTGTGATTTTAAATGTTCATTCGAGACTGCAAATCTAGACTTAGTGAAAAGTTACCAATGTCCCTGATTGGCCCAGCAGAAGAGGAATTACAGCCCTGAGCTCAAAGCAGAAACAAAAGCTAACAAAAGAATGCTCTCTTTTCCTAGTATTTGAAAACCTTAGTTAACAGTTATATAAGACTGCAAATACTTATGTCTTCTACTAAAAAACCCTAGATTTAGAAAGCCAATGTTGTTCTCATATTTTCCCTCCTTCTTTACTGTTGGGAAACTGACCAATTTTACTACATAAAAGGGGCAGATTCAAGTGGTTTGCAAGCTATTTAGAGTAAATTTTTGACAAGTGTAGGCTGCCTTAAGCAAAAAACTTGGGAAGGCTGGAGGCAGAGTCATTGGAGAAGTTTCTAAACTCAATAAATTATAATACAATCTCACTAAAAAAATCTGAATTATGAATTTCTAAAACTTGAGATTTATTTTTTTTCAAATGCAAGAATTTAATAAGTAGCAGACCCTGCCTCCTTTAATAAAGTGATACGAAGCTGTTTTGTTTTTAGGATCTGGCCTTATTTTCAGTTCCAAGTATCCTTCCAAATTTGTTGAACCAAATTCCCCTTCCAACTGTTGGCCCTAGGCTGACCAAACCCCTTACGCTCATATAAGAAGACTCTGACATGGGAAAATGCTCTCATTACATTTTTAGCTGAAATAAATGAATGCAAAAAAAATGGACTATACAGTATGTGCCAGTCATAATCTTAAAAAAAAATTTTTTTAAGAGAGATGGGAGTCTCACTGTTGCTCAGGCTAGAGTGCAGTGGCTATTCACAGGAACCAGTATAGCACACTACAGTCTCAAACTCTTAGACTCAAGTGATCCTTCTGCCTCAGCCTCCCAAGTAGCTGGCACTACAGATGTGTGTCTCCATGCTTGGCTTTTTTATTTTTACCTTTTTTGTGTGTGTTGGGGTGTTACTCTGTCTCCCAGGCTGGAATGCAGTGGCACAATCATGGCTCACCACAGACTTGACCTCCTGGACTCAGGCACAGCTTCAACCTCCCAAGTAGCTAGGACTACAGGCACACACCACCATGCCTGGCTAATTTTTTTATTTTTTATTTTGTAGAAATGAGGTCTCATGATGTTGCCCAGACTAGTCTCGAACTCCTGGGCTCAAGTGATCCTCCTGCCTTGACCTCCCAAAGTACTGAGATTACAGGCATGAGTGACCACACCCAGCCTCTATTTTAACTTTTAAAAAATTTTTAAATAATTTATCAGAAAATGTGGTATATATACATTAAAATAGGACCAGAAGCAAATACACCAAAATTTTGACAATGCTTATCTCTAGGTTTGAAGCTTGTTTATGTGCGTGTGTGAATTTAATATTTTTCTGTATTTCCCAAATGTGTTACAATAAGCACATAATTAATTCTTTTATAACCCAAAACAGATATGTGTTATCTAAAACAAACAAACAAAGAAGACATGTTTATCTCAGATTCGATTTCTTTGGAGTTGATGTCTTTCATTACTTGTTCCAGTCTTCATTGCGGACTATCATCTTGACTTTGGACGTGTATCCTACTTTCCATCTCTTGCCTGCTGACCTGGTTTCTGATCTGTGGGTCTCTGTACACATGTTAGCTGCTGTCAGGTTTCTGAGCTTCTGCTAGTTTGGTCACGCACTTCCTTGGACCCTAACTGTAGTTTTTCATGGTTTTCCCATCCAAGTTTCACTCTCTGTGGCCCCTGTTACTGCCCAACAAGAATAAATAAACTGAGCCGGGCTCGGTGGCTCAGCCTATAATCCTGCGCCTTTGGGAGGCTGAGGTGAGTGGATTACCTGAGCCCGCGCGTTCGAGACCCGCCTAGGCAGCGAGACCTCATCTCTACAAGAAATCAAAAAATTAGCCGGGCGTGGTAGCGCACGCCTATAGTTCCGGCTACTTGGAAGGCTGAGGCTGAAGGATCGCCGGAGCCCAGCAGGTCGAGGCTGAGGTGGCTGGGAGCGGCCACTGCACTCCAGTCTGGGCGACAGAGTGAGACTCCAACTCAAAAAAAAAAAAAAAGAATAAATAAACTGAAGTATAGGTTTGCTTTCTTTCTTCTTCAAACAGGTCTTTGTACCATCCTTGTGTTAGTTTGTTAGGGCTATCATAACTAAGTGCCAAACAGAAATTTGTTTTCTTACAGTTCTGGAAGTTGGAATCCAAGATCAAGTATCAGCAGAATTGACTTCTCCTGAGGCCTCTCTTCTTGGCCACCTTCTCACTGTGGCCTCACATGGCCTTTCTCCTGTGGATGCACATCCTTGGTGTGTGTTTCCTCCTCCTCTTACGAGCACACAAGTTCTGTTGGATTAGAGTCCATCCAAATGGCCTCATTTTAACATATTACTCTTTAAAGGCCTTGTCTCCAAAGACAATCACATCTGAGGTATTTGGGGTTAGAGCTTCAACATATAAAATTTGGGGGAACACAATTCAGTCCAGAGAAGTCAAGGTTCTTAGCTGTGAACAAAACTCATTCCAGGTTGTTTTTGCAAAAATGGGATTTATGAAAGGATATTAAGTAGCTCATGAAATCTCTTGGAGGACTGAAGAATTCAACATGGAGGTTTCATAACTCAGACAATACTCAAACACATCTCAGGACTGTTCCTGTGGAGACCCTACGGATGCCACCATCAAGCCCAGGAGATGCCTGCTAGGGGGTGAATGCCAGTCAGCCATGAATTCCATGTGGTGCCTGCCTACTAATGTCACTGGCTTCTGAACAGAAGTTTCACTTCTATTTCTTTTCTTTTTCTTTTTCTTTTTTTTTGAGTTGGAGTCTCACTCTGTCGCCCAGACTGGAGTGCAGTGGCCACTCCCGGCCTCCGCAGCCTCGACCTGCTGGGCTCCGGCGATCCTTCCGCCTCAGCCTTCCGAGTAGTCGGAATTACAGACGTGCGCTACCACGCCCGGCTGATTTTTTGATTTATTGTAGCGATGAGGTCTCCCCTGCCCAGGCGGGTCTCGAACCCACAGGCTCAGGCAATCCACTCACCTCAGCCTCCCAAAGTGCTGGGATTACAGGCTGAGCCACCGAGCCCGGCTACAAGTAAACAATTTTAACATACCTATAATCTTACCACCCAGGGATAACCACTGCTGCCATTTTGGTATATGCCCTTACATTCTTGTTTTATATATATACCTGTTATCAGGGGAAAGAAAAAAAAAAAAATATATATATATATATATACACACACACACAATAAAATATATATATATACACACACAATAAAATATATAATATACACACGCACACTATATATATATACACACTATATATATATATATACACACACACACACAATAAAAGATATGCTATTTTTGTAGTCTGCTGCTTTCACTTATCAATACATCATGAATGCTGGGTTTTCTGAGTCAATTTTCCCCACAAATGACTTTACACTACTAAAGTGTCTAACAACCTTTAATTTAGCCTACATCAAAATTAGAAACGTTTTCATTAGGAAGGGCTAATTTAATGTACTTTCCTCTATTTTTCTTTTTTGGAAAATACCAATAACAACAAAACCAAAAAAATCTTGAATTTTTCTTCTCTTCAGTGAAGATCTTCCTGTGGCCTTCTTTATGAGGCTATTACAGCCAATGGAATTGGTTGTTATTATATTCGCCCACACTAAGATGTTATGAATATTTGCACTTATTAATATTTTATTGAATTTAACATTTAATCTAATAACTGATCAAAGTAATGTTTGTGTTAGCCAGAGAATCTCTAACCTCATTTAGAATCTCCTTTTCACATCTGCCTGTATGGACAGAGGATTTGCTGTTGTTCTTTTGTTCTTAAAGAGGTCACTGAAGGGGTCAAGAAGACACATACATCTTTCTCAGAAGGTTTGTCACTCTGTAAAAAGAGTCTAGGTCAAACTCTGGGACTGGAGCTCTACAAGTTCATCCCTATCTTCAACTCAAAGGCACTGATTAACTAATCCATGTTAGAACAATATCTGGGCTTGACTGTTGTTCATTATCCAAAATTTCTAACTTTTGTATTCCTCTGCTAAACAGGAAGAATCTATGAGGTACCATGTTTTATGGTAGGTACCTTGTATGAATTCAAGAAAGCTGCTGATGTCTGTGTTTGGGAATGCCCAAATTCATGATAAATTTTGAGTATTTACTCTGGCTTTTTTCTGGTCTGTGGCAGGCTGAATAACGGCCTCTCAAAGATATCCCATCCTAACCCCTGGAACCTGGCTGGAATCCCCAGAATATGTCATATTTTTTGATAAAAAGGGATTTTGTAGATGTGATTAAGGTAATGGACCTTAAGATAGGGCACTTAACTCGGATTATCTAAGTGGGCCCAATCTAATCACACAAGTCCTTAAAAGCAGACAGCGTTCCCCTGGCTGGAAGCAAAAGAAAAGTGTGGCAGAAGACATCACAGAGATTTAAAGCTCAGGAGGGACTTGACCTGCTATTGCTGGAGGGATTCACATGAGAAGGAATGCAGGCAACCTGTTGGAGCAAAGACCAGCCCCTGACTGACAGCTAGCAAGGAAATGGGTACCTTAATCCTAAAATCATAAGGAACTAAATTTGGCAAGTAATGAGTGAGCTTGGAAGCTGATTCTTTCCCAGAATCTCCAGAAAAGAACTGCCAAACTTTAATTTTGGCATTGTGAGACCCTAAGCAGAGGACGCAGCTGAGTCATGCTGCACCCAGACTTTTGACCCACAGAATTGTGAACTATTAAATGAGTGTTGTGTTAAATCACTAAATTTGTAGCATTCTGTTACTGCTGCAACAGAAACTAACATGTGGCCTGTAATAAAAATCTATCCTTGAGAAATAAGGTCTATTTTAAAGCTCAATTATGAGTTTCAAAATAGAGCACTCTGTAACACAGGAATATTGATATATGACTTATGACATCATTATAATTAGTTCAGAAAACTCCCAAACAAAACAATTTTTGTATTACCACAAATCAACTGAAATGGGGCTCAACACTACATAAATTCGCTACTTGCCTCTAGGAGCATTCCTTTAGAGAACTGTGGATGTCTTGCATTTAGCATTTATCATAATTTTAAAAGAAAAGAGAATAGAGAGTCTTGTAAAATATTCGAATTCAAAACTCCAATATATTGTCATCTCTGTATGTGAAAGGGGATGAGGATATGTAAAGCTACTTTAAAAAAGATGCTGATAGGTTGTCCTGAAACACAGAGAAGCTTAAGATTCCAATCTCATTATCCAAGTTGGCAGTTTTCCTATTCTCCATTCCAACAAAGTCAGAGCCTATTGAAATGCAATTCGAGCCAGACAGAAATTAAGAGATAGAGTTGTTAAGAAGGGTTCCCAGAAATGAGAAGCAGCCACAGTTTTGCAGGCAGCCAATTTCAGGGGTCAATACATTGACTATGTCTATCTTTTCAAATCACCATATTCTGCTTCAGACTTTGATGTGGTAGGAGAAAAGAAGCCACAAAGAAATACATCAGGGGCACTCTAATGATGTGCAACATGGGCTGTGGGTGGCCCAATCCCACAGAGATGTTTCCTTGCTATTACCAATAATTGCTTATCATCACTGGACGGTTGCCTGATGTGCATGAGATCATTTTGGGAATAAAAATGTTTTGAACACTGACGTATAGAAGCATATTTTTCTGGTCTGTGTTATTTTTAAGATGTTCCTTGTATTCACATTGTGGCCAAACTCATGTGTGCTTTGGTTTTCAAGATTTATCTGGTAGACATCAAGAAAAATGTATTCAATTGTTTTATTTAAATGTTCATTGAAACATACAGATGCCCTGATATCCCCTGTCCCAGGAGCCATATAAGAAAAAACATATAAAATGTAATAAAAATTGATACAGAACTGTATTTTTATTAACTACAACTTCGATATTCTCAATGAAGGTTAAGACTAGACACAAAGTTGGAGCATATTAAATAGATTGCTTATTTAAAGTGTTAGGACAAATAATCATATAATATAATTTCATGTGAGACAAAACAATCTTATTAAGATTATGCATGCAGCAACCAAATCTATAATCAGATTTCTAAATTTATTTGAAATAGTAAAGCTATCTTTATTGTTTTTGTACCATATTTACAACATTGCACTACTTTCAGTTTCTACTACTGCCTTTAGCCATTGTAATATTAGTAACTAGCAGCTTCAAAAACATAACTGCATTTTTTAAAAATACTTTTAATGTGGAGACACATGGAGGTTGCCTCCTTAACCAAGTAATTCAAGGTAACATCGGCAATAGGACAGCCTCCTGATATCATGCACTGAGAAGAACACAACATCACTTTTCTGGTGTTTCTGTCAAATATGCACAATCTAAGCATGCCTGTAGTCCCAGTTACTCTGGAGACTGAAGGGGGAGGGCTGCTTGGACCCAGGAGTTGAAGCCTGCAGTGTATCATGATCATGTCTGTGAGTAGTCATTGCACTCAGGCCTCTATTTCTATATGTCAATGTTATGAAAGATGAATAAAAAAAGGGAGAAATTGTTACAGATTTTTAAAGTTTAGGGAGGATCTGACTGCTAAATGTGGGATATGCTCTTGGGTTGGATCCCACATCAAAAGGGAAAAAATTGCTATCAGGAACATTATTGGGGCAACCGGCAAAACTTGAGTATGTACTATGTAGTATATCATAGTATTGCATCAATATTACATTTTCTGAAATTGATAATTTTACTATAGTTATGAAAGAGAATGTCAATGCTTTTAAAAAACACATTTTGAAGTTTTGAGGGGGAAAAAGGGCATGAGGCCTGTGACTTACTCTCAAATGGTTTAGAAAATTAATAATAACAACAAAGACATTGTATATATTATGTATAGAGGGAGTGCCAAAAATGTATACACATTTTAAGAGATGTTATCTGTGTATTACTTTTCAAAGTTGAATTGAATTACAATAGCAATGTGTAGTATGACATTCACTCAACTGTGCTTCTGTCATTTTCTTTGACTGCCCTGCTTGTCGCGTGGTGACACTAGTATTCATTTAATTGATGCCATCTTTTGAGTGAACGTCATACTTAAAATGTGTATACATTTTTTGGGGCACCTCCGGTATATATACATATATATGGAGAGAGAGAGGGAGGGAAAGAGAAAGTGTTGCAAAATGTTAACAACTGGTAAATCTGAGTGAAAAATATACTCAAGATCTATTTTTTCTAAATGAAACTCATCTGTAAATTTAAATTATTTCAAAGTAAAAAGGTAAAATAAAAGATAAAACTAAAAATCATTGCAATTGTGATCATTCTGAGATGTCACCTCTACACTTTGCCCAAAAGTAGGTAAATTGCTAATTCAACTCAAAGCATGTAAGCTCTTTGGTTACATTTGTTCATAAATATTTCATCCCAAGTTCATGTTAATTTCTTATCAATGTCTTCCTTGCTTTTCTCTAACAAATATTAGGTAAGGGGATATTGCTAGAGGGAAACACCACATTGAGCTGAACTATTGACCTTCTGAGAGATTTGTACTTCCTCAAAGCAACCAGAGGGATTGAAACAAACAAGCAGGATTTCAAGCTGTTTACATCCCAATTTCAGTGCCACTTTTAAGTGGGACTAGCCTAGAAACAAGATGCATTCATGGAGATTTAATAGCCACTGACTCCCCAGAGATTGCCTTATACCAAACTTTCCTTTTTTTTTTTGAGTTGGAGTCTCACTCTGTCGCCCAGACTGGAGTGCAGCGGCCGCTCCCAGCCACCGCAGCCTCGACCTG
>NW_007247442.1:90332-111840 GCF_000164805.1 Carlito syrichta
CTTCCAAGTAGCTGGAACTACAGGCGCGTGCTACCACGCCCGGCTAGTTTTTTATTTATTTTAGAGATGAGGCCTCACCAAGTTGCCCGGGCAGGTCTCGAACCCGCGGGTTCAGGCAATCCACTCACCTCGGCCTCCCAAAGTGCTGGGATTACAGGCTGAGCCACTGAGCCCGGCTACCAAACTTTTCATTAAGAAACTTGGGTAACTCAATTATCTTTTTCTACTATTGTTATTGCTATTGCAGAAATATAACAATGTTAGCACTATAAAATTAAATTCTGCTTATTTAGATAAGGGAAAACGTAATGCCATTTCATATTTAAACAATTCTGCTTTAATAGTGTATTTTGAAATAGTTTCTTCCTTTAAAAGGAAAATACAATATGTACATTTACACAATTGTGAATAGAATTTTCTATTACAGAACCCATATCTCAATTATTGTCAATGAATGTGCACAGTCTAGATAACATATTTTAGGTTGGCAAATAGAATGTGTCAGAGAACTACATTTCACCTTAAGACTTTAATTTTCCCTCAACCTGTTTATGACAGATTCAGCTAACCAATAAAAAGAAAAGGAATAAAAATATAGTAAAGAATCCTATCCCTTCTCACTGCCTGGTCCTCCTACCCATAATCCTCCCAGGGCTGAGTTATAATTGTCTCCTATGATGCAGAAAGAAGACACACAAAATCCAGGTCTGATTGTGTAAGAGATTGCTAATCACCAAGACAATAATAATCACAAGACTAAACTACAAAATCCAAAGACCACAAGCAAATGAGTCAGCAGCAATTATTTTATAGCCTAAAAATCAGCTCCATGGGGAAAATTATTTGAGGTTCTGTGAGTCTAAAAGGTACAGGGCTCTCTTTAAAGCATTTGTTTTTCAAATGTTTTAAAAAGAAATGAAGTGCTTCTTTGCAAAGCTTTTACTGCCTTAGGAATAATTGTAAAGTTCCATGTTTTAGTATCCGTTTTTTATTCAGCAGCATATTATTTTGTAAAATTCCAAACTTTTGGAAAAGTTGCAAGAATAGTATAATGAACATATCCTCACCAAGATTTACCAAACACAGTACATTCGTTCTCTCTCTCCTTCCCCCACAAGTATTTATTTTCTTTATTTTCTCTTATTTTCCCTCGTTTTTCCTTTTCGTTCCATCTTTCTTTTTCTAAACCATCTGAGAATTTGTTGCAGATATTATGACACTTTAATCCAATATTTCTGTATGTGTTTTTCAAGGATAAAGACATTATCCCATATAACCACAACATTGCTATCACATTTGCAAACTTTAACATTGGTACAATACTGTTGTCTAACAATCCATATTTAAATTTTTCTCAACTTTCCCCAAAATGCTCTTTATGTTTTTTTTTGTTTTTTTTTGAGTCAGAATCTCACTCTGTCACCCAGACTGGAGTGCAGTAGCACGATCACAGCTCACTGCTGCCTCAACTTCCTGGGCTCAAGTGATCCTTCCACCTCAGGCTCCTGAGTAGCTGGAACTACAGGTATGCCACCATGCCTGGCTAATTTTTAAAATTTTTTTTGAGATGAAATCTTGCTATGTTGCTCAGGCTGCTCTTGAACTCCTGGACTCAAGCAGTACTCCAGCCTTGGCCTCCCAAAGTGCTGGGATTACAGGTATGAGCCACTGCACCCAACCTGTAGCTGGTTTTTATTTTATTTTATTTTATTTTTGAGTTGGAGTCTCACTCTGTCGCTCAGACTGGAGTGCAGTGGCACACTCACGGCCACTCCAGTGTCGACCTGCTGGGCTCAGGTGATCCTTCCAACCTCAGCCTTCCAAGTAGCCAGAACTATAGGCGCATACTCCCACGCCCGGTTAATTTTTTGATTTATTGTAGAGATGAGGTCTCGCCAAGTTGCCCAGGCTGTTCTCGAACCCGTGGGCTCAGGCAATCCCCTCACCTTGGCCTCCCAAAGTGCTGGGATTACAGGCTTGAGCCACCGTGTAAAAATTCAGTTTCTATAAGGCAAAAGTGCTTCAGGTGGTATAAACAAAAATTTTTAAAAAGAAAAAAGTTCCATTTCTAATGAAGGTTCACACACTTCATGTCTCTTTAGTCTCCTTTAATCTAGAGAAGTTCTTAGTTTTTTTCCTCATTTATTTTTTGCACTTACATGACATTGATGTTTTTGAAGAATCCAGGCCAGTTGTTTGGTAGCTTTGGCATATATTTGAGGAAAAAATAACTGTGCCCCAAAGCAAATTAAAAATGAAATGGAATGATAACATGGTAGTTGTACTCAAAGCCCAGCTTTAGCTATGACTTGGAACAAGTTTCTGAATCTTCTTTGAGCCTTAGCTATCTGATTTGTTAAATGGGAATAATGACCCCCATTTTACAAGACAGGTGTGATCTCTTCGGTCAGCAATGTGACAATCTGTATCAAGAGTCTTAAACATGCTTGTATTCATGGCTTCAAAAATTTTGCTTAGAGTAATTTATCCTTAGGAAATTATCAATGATAAAGACAAAGCTGTTTAGGCAGTGATGCTCATTACTGTGGGTGTCAGGGGAACATTTGGGTGAACTGTGCGACATCCTTTATCTCTTTCCTTATCAGCCTCAGGGTCCTTTCCTTCAGTACTCATTACCAACAGTTACTAAAGACTACCCTGCGACCAGTACTGCACTGAGTTACAGACAACTCTGGCAAGCTCGAAAGTCATGCTTTGGAAGAGCATTTGATAACATGGAAGATAAATACAAATATAAGATTTCTTGCAGGTTTGTGTGTACCATGAGATCCCAACTTCGTTTTATGTTACAGAATTATGTTTAGAGAGGAACCTAGAAAGAAGTACAATAACATTTTTCACTGGGTAAGATTTTGGGGGAAATTTTGTTTGTAATGACAAAAGTAAGAAAATTTGGGCCGGGCTCGGTGACTCCGCCTGTAATCCCGTGCCTTGGGAGGCTGAGGTGAGTGGATTGCCTGAGCCTGTGGGTTAGAGACCCACCTGGGCAACTTGGCGAGACCTCATCTCTACAATAAATCAAAAATTAGCCGGGCGTGGTAGCGCGCGCCTGTAGTTCCAGCTACTTGGAAGGCTGAGGTGGAAGGATTGTGGGAGCCCAGCAGGTCGAGGCTGCGGTGGCCAGGAGTGGCCACTGCACTCCAGTTTGGGCGACAGAGTGAGACTCCAACTCAAAAAAAAGAAAGAAAGAAAATTTGCATACAAATTTTGTGCCAGTATCTGCCAAACCCTGTGCTTGGCAGGCATTATTTCCACTCATGGTTGGTTGGCAATAATTGATCATGCAGTGACTCTTAGATGAAAAGAGGAATTAGAAATGCAATCCTGATGGATCAGCCACTTCCCAGCTATAACTTTACATAAAAAGAAGAGATTTCATGCATAGCTAGCTATCTCTGTCATATTGTAAAATCTATTTTTGTCTACTATTAATGCAACTATACAACATTTCTTTTGATTAGTGCTTGCTACTCAAATACCTTTCCCTGACTTTTTATTTTCAACTATTCTGAGGCATTGCATATACTGGTTACTTTACTTTTTATTCTCACAATCTCTGGCACTTAATTAATAAATGTAGTTCATTTATATTAATTGTGATTGCTGAGGCATCGGGAGTTATTTCTGTTGTTTTATTTATGCCTTCCGTTTTACCTCTTTTTCTATGCTTCTTTTGACTCATCTCCTACCTTCTTTAGGATTAAGTCTTTAAATTTATTTTCCTTCTTCCTCTGTTCTGGTATTTTGCATTCTATTTCTACTAGTCCTATAGTTATGAAAGAACTCAAAATATTCGCATACACATATACTGAACTTAAAGTCTTATATCTTTCTTCCTCCTGAACAATGTAAGGAATTTAGAGAACTTTAAGTGCAGTTGACCACCTCTTGATCTGTATATAATTGATTTATACTTTATTTTGTTTATCTTGATTTTTATGATACATATTGAACATTATTATTTTTTGATAGAGTCAATATGTATTTAAGTTCTCCCTACTGCATTTTAACCAGTTTATTTGTTTGCCACTTATTCTTATATCTCAGACTTGGTATCAAAATCTCAGTTTTTCTTTATCTGGAAATATCTTACTTTTTCCTCACTCTTAAATGATAATTCACCTGAGTATACAGTTCTAGGTTGGCAGCTATTTGTTTTCCCACTTTATGGGCATAATCCACTGTCTTCTGGTTTTACTTTTGCTGTTGACAAGTCTGTTGTCCATCCAGTTGCTTTTCTATTTTTTGGTAATCCTTTTTCTTTCTTATTGCTTTTAAGTTGCTATCCTTTATCTTTGGTGTTCTGCACATTCACTATGATAAGTCTAGGAGTATATGTTTTTATTAATATTCTGAGAGCTCATTGTAGTTCTCCAATCTGAGGATTTGTGTCTTTCAAAAATTCTAGAAAATTCTTCACCATTATGTACTTGTAAATTACCTTTCACTCATTCTTGATGTTATTTCCTTCTGGATATTATTTAAATGTATATTGAATTGTCTTATTCCCAGTATCTCTTATCTTCTCATCTCTTCTGCCTCTATGCCTTCGAGTGCTGAATCTTGTGCAGTGTTTTTTCCAATTTTTCTTTAAGTTCACTAGTTCTGTTTTCGGATTTGTATAATCTCTCTTTTTTTTTTTTTGAGTTGGAGTCTCACTCTGTCGCCCAGGCTGGAGTGCAGTGGCACGCTCATGGCCACCCCAGCGTTGACCTGCTGGGCTCAGGGGATCCTTCTGCCTCAGCCTTCCAAGTAGCCGGAACTATAGGCACATGCTACCACACCCAGCTAATTTTTTAATTTATTGTGGAGATGAGGTCTCGCCAAGTTGCCCAGACTGTTCTCGAACCCGTGGGCTTAGGCAATCCCCTCGCCTCAGCCTCCCAAAGTGCTGGGATTATAGGCTTGAGCTACTGCTCTCAGCCTATATAATCTTTTCAACTCATTCACTGAGTATATAATTTCAATAATTATATTTTTTCATTTATAAAAGTGTCATTTGGACCTTTATTCAAATCTGTTTAGTTTTTTATTCTATACTTTAATGTATTTTTATATTCTTTGCTCCTATTTGTAATTGTGTCTTGTATTTCTTTCAACAATTTAACACCTTTGGGGAGAGACTTGGATGAATGTGGAATATGGTTGGAAAGACTTTTCTTTTTTTAATTAAAAAAAATTGACAGATAACATCGTATGCTTTTATTGTGTACAACACGATGTTTTAAAGCACACGTACATTGTGGAATGGTTGGAAAGAAGACTTTTCTTTTTTTTTTGAGAAGGCAGGATTTATTGAGAGGGCAGAAAAGCTCCCACAGTGGGAGGGGACTCAAAGGGGTTGCCCCAAGACTTTTCAATGCATCTCTTTTGATGCCTTTTCAGACCTATTGAATAAATTAATTAAATTACATTTAAAACAATTTTTAAAGCATACTAATCCTATTGTTTAAATTTGATTCATCTAATATGTGAGATCTGGAAGGGTGCATTTCTACTGTTTTTTGTTTCTGCTGACTCTAGTTTATAGTAATTTGCTTCTTCAGTGTTTTCTAGTTTTATACAAACTTCTGCTTGGATAAACTTCATCTGCAGAAATCCTGAGGAAACTGGTTTGAGGGTCTAATTCCTCCAGTGAGAATTTCTATTATCTTCTTTCAAGTACCACATGGTATTATGAACTCCAAAATTTGTTAAATTAAATTTCTTAGATTTCGTAAGCACTATGGGGTTTGATCATTGGTGTCCCCTCCAAAATTCATGCTGAAACTTAATCCCCAATGCTACAATATGAAGAGGCAGGACCTTAAGGAAGAGATTAGGCCATCCTCATGAATGGATTAGTGCCCTATAAAAGGGTTTGAGGGAGCAAGTTCATCTCTTCTGCCATATAAGAACAGGCATTCATCCCCTTTAGAGGATGTAGCAACAACATGCCATCTTGGAAGGAGAGAGTAGCCCACACTAGACACCAAACCTGCTGGCACATTGATCTTGGACTTCCCAGCTTCCAGAACTGTGATAAAGAAATAACCCAGTCTCAGGTATTTTGTTATAGGTGCACACACAGACTTAGACAATAGGTGATACAAATTTGAATTCTAATCACAAATGAAGTCAGGCTTAGTTATACATTTTCGGGGAAGACTCTTTTCTTCACTTAGGAGGGAAAGTGAGACAAACAATACTCATTCTCCCCCTTGCTGCAAGCAGACTGTTTTTCTGGTTTAATATTTCTTTTTTGTTGTTTTTTATTTTTTGTTTTTTGAGCTGGTGTCACAATCTGTCACCCAGGCTGGAATGCAGTGGCATGCTCACGGCCACCACATCCTCGATCTGCTGGGTTCAGGTGACCCTTTCACCTCAGCCTTCCAAGTAACTGGAACTATAGGCACACGCCACCATTAATTTTTTTCTTTTATTTATTGTAGAGATGAGGTCTCGCCAAGTTGCCCAGGCTGGTCTCGAACCCATGGGCTCAGGCAATCCTCTCACCTCAGCCTCCCAAATTTCTGGGATTATAGGAGTGAGCCACCACGCCCGGCCTGGCCTAATATTTCACTAGGCTATAGTTCTTAGAGGTTCCTGACTTCGTGTGAATTTGCAGTTCCAACATCTCTCCCTTGTGTGGACCCAGAGCCCTGTGCTCTGAGCCCCTGTGCAAACATTGAAAACTAGAGATCTGCATTTCTAACAGTGGCAACTACACGTGGCTTTTGAGTTTGCATATCTCTTTGATTCCTGTTTTCTATTCCTTTTTGGCTCCTGGAGATTTACTTTCTTGGGTTTGTATTTTATCCACAATTTCTTGGTGGCGTGTTATGGAAAAGTTTATCGAACAACCCAGTCTTTTATATGATCGGAAATAGAAAACCTAAGCTCCTTTCATCTTTACAACAACTTTATGAATTAAGCATTATTATTTCCATTTTATTTTTGTGGAAATTGAGGCTTAGGCAAGATAATGGTCACATAGTTCTATCAAGTAGCAGATACTGAATTTGAACCCAGTACTGTCCAAAGTCCGTGCTTATTTAAACACTAGGTTATATTGCCTCTTATCACGCTCTGCTTTTTTGCGTGTGCATTTTTTTCTTTTAGAAGATGTTAATTTTGTTTATTATCAGAAAAATAAAATAACCTTTACAGGTGCTGTAAGTTGAAAAAATATTCCTTGGTTATAAACTGCATTTATTTATTAAACCAGATAAGCTCTGCCATCATCCATTGTATCTGTCAAGTACCATATGGGGTGAACAGAATATTTTCCTGTGCATAAATGATAAACCTGAGCCAAGGTATTATTATGCCTTCCTTTTTTCTTCACTTTTTTGTGCTTACCTTTTCCTTATGATCCCATCATTTTCTCTCCCACTCTTTCCTCAGGCTACTAGCTCTAAATAGTTGTAATAAATATGATGAGGTTCCTGCTATACTTTTGGCAAGCAGGAAAGTCTTCTTGGACACAATAGATATAGACCTTATCTGTCTAGGTTGTTGATTAGAAAAGCATGCTGGAGGACATGTAAGCCTTAATGAAGTCTGAATAGATTACACCTATTGCTTCCCCCAGGACCAGCATGACATGGCACTCATAACAGAAAACAGAATCAGTCTGGCACACTAGCTCACCATGGGATCATAATGCTACCCACACACTAATTTTTGCTTTCTTAAGTGCTGGAAAATGTATTGGTTCATAATTTTTTCTGGTATTTTCCCAAGTATCTAGGTGTCTATAATTGCTTGGATTATTCTTCTTTGTAAAAACACATACACATGGGTGCATACATGCCATTTTCCCTTTTCCAGGCTATAGGGATGCTGAAATAAAAGCTATGGGGGTCGTAATGAAATTCACCAAAACTTTAAGTTCCCTGAGATGCATATAATCAAACCTGCTAATTTTATTTTGTGCTGGATCCTCACTATAAATCCATCTATTTGTACAAAGAATTTATGAAAGTGAAGTCTTCTAAAAATCTGTCCAGTTACATTTAGTCCACAAAATACTCATTCATTCATTCATTCATGCATGCATGTCAGCACTCACTCATTCCACACATGTTTATTGAGTGCCTACTGTGTGTTGGGCCCTATTTTGGTTGCCGGGGATGCCATGATAACCCTTTTAGATAAGGCCTCTGCTCTCATGGACTAAATGATCTAATGATTTAATATTAAATAAATAAATACACGAACAATTTCAGATGATTATACATTATATGAAGTATTTAAAACAGGTGATAAATAGAGTGACTGTGTTGTGGGTGGGGTGGTACTTTAGATAGTTTTTCAAGAAAGTTGGCTAAGAAAGACTTCAGAATCTGGGCCATTACTCTTTTTTATTCTCTTTCTACGGCACTGGCTGTGGCTTCTAAGGCTTTTATGATGATTTCTCTTCATCTTTCCAACTTCCAAATATTGGAGTGCCACAGCAGTCATCCTGGGACTTCTTTTTTATCTTCACTCTCTTCCTAGATAATCATATCCAGTCCCTTGGTTTTAAATAATTTCTGTGCTTTATCTTTAGATGGGCAAAATATGTATAGAGCACTAACATTTGTCTAAGAAATGGATAGGGTAGAATACAAACATATATGGTTAAGAACTGTGAAAGGTCTGAGATGTTATCCTACTTGAAATCTAGTAAGTTAGCCTGCCATGGTTTTATGGATTCTGGCAGAAGATACAAGATTCTTGGGTCAGAGACACAGTCATTTATTACTTGCGGCAATAGCAGTAATCAGAGTATCAGCATTTGAGTCAGTTCTTCAAGCTCCAATTCCTAAAGGGTGACATGAAGAGGATCAGGTGATGCCTGCACATGCAGTGGGTTGCATTACAGAAAAGGAACCTTGAGCTTAGAAAATCTGAATCTTTTATAATGGACAGTAAGCATGCCTGCCCTATGTTCCAAATAAAGACGCTATCTCTATCTGCCAAGGCTGTTAGCTATACATCCTTGAAAAGATAGCTCAGAACAGAAGCAGTCAATAACTCTGTTCACAAGATGTGCAGAAATGTGAGAGAACTACAGAAAATTGTATCTCAGTATATATTTTCTTATTTTTTTTAATGGAAGGATTGACAAAAGACATTTTTGTTACCTATATATGGAGAGGAGGACAGAGTGGGAGGGACAAGGCTGAAAGCTGGACTTCTCTGTATATATCTTTTTTGGTATGCATTCAATTTTAAAATCATCTATTTTACCTAATTAGAAAAAGATTAAATTTTTAAAAAGCAATCCCCTACAAACTGAAAACTGCGTGAAACAAATGAACCAAATTGTTTACCAAATTGGTAGAATAACCCCACCGAGAATAATTATTTCAGGTTACTTTTAAACACAATAATTTGTCTATAAAACCCTAGTGGTATATACTCTAAGGCAAAAGGATATCCAAAAACGTCTTAAACTCCTCTCAGCAATCATGTTAGTGGTAGTGTTAGTGCTGGTATTCTCAGTCTGTAACATGATGAAATTGGGAATCAAAATTTTTTGGCATGAGAGAATAATTACAGATACAGATTTAATATTAAAGAGGTTAAGTAAAACTCTGTAGTCCTGAATTTGAGGAGGTATTACATATGAACTCATGATGCATTTTATCTTTGTAGAAGAAAAAATCCATTTCCAAGCTCTGACACTGAAAAGGCATGGAAACAATGACTGATCCAGTAGCAAAGAATGCCCAGATTGTGGTATCCAAATACTACCAAGGGGGAACCAAAAAAAAAAAACCCCGGAATTATTTTTTGGAGGTCAGGCCCCTTATAGTACACTCAGAATTTGTTCCTCCACTCTGAGCTGTGGCAAACAGGTAACTAGTTCTTCCACACCACGCTGAGTGTTCAGCAGTTTTTGACCAAAAACAGCCTGACCCCCATGCCCTACTCTCCCTATTTGCCTGATCTCTCTTGGAGCGACTTTTTTGTCTGTTTCCCAGGATGAAAAAAGGTCCTCAAAAGGAAATGTTTTGCTGATGTGAAAGAGGTGAAACCAAAAACGTCAGAAGCACTAAAAGGCACTAAAATTGATGAGTTCAAAAACTGTTTTGAGCAGTAAAAAAAAGTGTCTCGACAGGTGTATAGCATCAAATGGAGAGTACTTTAAAGGTGACTGAAGTATAAACATGTAAGAATCAATACACTAGTTTTTCTTAAATAAGTTCCAAGTATTTTAGGTCCCCTTTTGTATGTCACTCTAGAAAAGACCAGGATTCCCTGAAGAAATAGCTGGTTCCAGGTCTGGAATGGGAAATGTACAAGACAAGCTTGGGCTGTCTTGTCATACTAGAAAGGAAGAAGCTTCCAAAGACTGCTGGGAAAGTGTCAAAAGAATTCATGTGCCAACTTACAGGAACTCCCACTGGCCAAAGATTTGAGCATCAGTAGGAATTACAATTGTATAGGATGGAAACATAAGGGTATATTTAAATCTTGAGTTTGTGGCAAGATTTAAAGGAAAAACCAAACAAAAAAACATTCAGCCCAGCGCAATGGTTCATGCTTGTAATCCCAGCACTCTAGGAGGCCAGGGTGAGAGGATTGCTTGAGCCCAGGAGTTCGAGACCAGCCTGGGCAACATAGTGAGACCTTGTCTCTACAATAATAAAAAAACTAGCTGGAAGTGGTGGCGTGTGCCTATAGCCCCAGCTACTTGGGAGGCTGAGGTGGAAGGACTGCTTGAGGTCAGTTCAGCCTTGGTGACAAAGTGAGACCCTGACTCAAAACAAACAAACAAAAACATGTATTGGTCACCCTAAGATAATGCCAGAGAACTAACTCATTATTTTGAAAATTGATCAATAGACTGGGCTCAGTGGCTCAGCCATAATCCCAGCACTTTGGGAGGGCGAGGTGAGTGGATTGCCCGAGCTCGCAGGTTTGAGACCAGCCTGGGCAACTCGGCGAGACCTCATCTCTACAATAAATAAAAAATTAGCCGGGTGTAGTAGCGCGTGCCTGTAGTTCCTGCTACTTGGAAGGCTGAGGCGGAAGGATCGCCAGAGCCCAGTCTGGTGGGTTGATGCTGGGGTGGCCGTAAGTGTGCCACAGCCTGGGTGACAGAGTGAGACTCCAACTCAAAAAAAAAAAAAAAAAAAAAAAAAGAAAAGTGGTCAACAAACAGAAAAAATCAAGATTAACTACCTTCCCAATGCCATCTGTTATGCTAAAGACTTCTCAGTTTTCATCTCTAAACCCAACCTTTTCCATGAACTCCAGACTTACATATCCACCTGTCTATTCAAGATCTCCAGTTGAATGTATAAAAGGTATGTCTAATTTCGTATGTCCCAAATCAAAATCTTGGTTATCTTCCTGTCCCAAATCTACTCCTTTCAGTATTTTTGTTCTCAGTAAAATGAGCAAAGTCATTTGTTTATACCAAAACACTAAAGTATTCCTTGACTCCTCTCTTCCTCTCACACCCCACATCTAATTTATAGCAAATCTTAATGACTCCTCCTTTGAAATCTGTCCAGAATCAGTCCTCTTCTCGTTGCTTCCTCTGTTCCTACCAGGGTCCATGCTCCTGTCCTCTGTTTCCCTTGGATTTGTTTTTCAACCAGCCAGGCCTGCACCTCTACAGGTGGTTGTCTATACTGCAGCTAGCACGATCCTTTATTTTTTGCCCCCATGCCACAAGGGGTTTTAGTTTCATTAATCATACAGATAATTTCCTATAACATCCCGTGGCAAACTGGATAATTTGGCAGTCCGATTGGCGGGGGAATCCCCTCAGAGACCCTCAGTCCGGTGGCATCGGCACCAAGTGCCAGGGTTCACAGTGCAGCTTGTGGCTTCTGTTCATCTTGCAGGTGGCTCTTCCTCCACATCACGATTGGGGTCTCAAAGATGATGAGGGTGGGGGGAATCCTCCAGACTTAGGAAATTTCATTCCGCTTCTCCTGCTCGATGGTCTCTTTGGTTGGCTGGGTGTTCTTCTCCTGCGTCTGTTTTCTTCAGCTTGGCCTTATCGAAGCTGGCAATTTCCTCATGTCTGGTTTGTCTGCCATTTTCTTAAAACAAGCCAAGCGTCCCTCTCCGAGCCCGGGCTCCTGGTGCTCCCACTCGCGTCACTACAGCAAAGACCAACATGATCCTTTCGAAGCATGTAAGATTATGTCTTTGTAAGGTCATGGCACTTTTTTGCTCCAAACTCTCCAATTACATCCCATTTCACTCAATGTAATTGAGTAATATGCAAAGTCTTTCACACTTGCAAAAAAGGAGATAACCAGAATAAAGAAAACTTTTTAAATTTATTTTTATTGTTTTGAGTTGGAGTCTCACTCTGTCGCCCAGATTGGAGTGCAGCGGCCGCTCCCGGCCACCGCAGCCTCGACTGCTGGGCTCCGGCGATCCCTCCGCCTCAGCCTTCCGAGTAGCCGGAATTACAGGCATGCGCTACCACGCCCGGCTGATTTTTTGATTTATTGTAGAGATGAGGTCTGCTGCCCAGGCGGGTCTCGAACCCGCGGGCTCAGGCAATCCACTCACCTCAGCCTCCCAAAGGCGTGGGATTACAGGCTGAGCCACTGAGCCCGGCAAGACAACTTTTTTAAAAAAAAAGGCCAAATGATTGATTGGAGGGGTATAGATACCTGGTCATTGCTTCCCAATTAGAGGCAACTCCAAAGGGCTGTTCTAGAAAGCCCCAGAGGGTTACATGAGGTCTTTATTGGGCCCACATGGCAGGTCAACTTCTCTGCCCACACCTGCTTCCTCCATCCACCTTCCTAAGCGATTGGTCCTAAAGGACTCTCTAACCAATATCCCCCATGCTAGTCTCCGTCTGAGAAACCGCTGGTGTGGCAGCCTCACCTCCTCTCTCGGCCTCTTCAGTAAGGACTATCATGACAGTTTAACCACAAAAGGCACATCATTAATACCCACTTGTTCCAGGAAACAGTCAGCCCCCCAAAACACTCCACGCCTGAAAACCCTCTACCCTTAACACTGAACAATTCTTCCTCTTTTGAAAGGTCTCCAAACCGCTCCAACCAAAAACTGGCGAACTTACCTGAAGACCAATTAGAAAGTCTCCAACTTCCAAAAATCCCAATCATGATAGAGCACTTGCCAATCAGAAACTGTCTCAGTATTTCCTCTTTTTACTCTGCAAAACGTACTCGTTAACACCCTTGAATCCCTGCGGAAGCAAAAGTGATGGCAGATGGGCTCCCTTGAGGCAAGTTTATGAATAAAGAGCTTTTGTTAATTTTGTTTTGGGCTCAGTTTTGTCTTTGACACAATTCAGAGTCTGCTTCCCAGCAAACCCAACCTGCAATGATTTACCTACTTATTTGCTTTTGGTCTGTGTCCCCCTCACTGTTCCTTGTGAGCAGGGGCTTTGCGTGTCTCCTTCTCTGTCATTCCAGTCGCTAGAGCAGTGTCTCACACTGGAAGCTGTTTAATAATTATTGGCCAAGTGAATAAGTGAAATGCTGCTTAAGCTGATACCTGAATGACAAGAGCTAGCCAGACAAAGATCTTGTGGAAAAACATTTTTAGTGCTGGGAACAGCAAATGAAATTCCTCAAAGAGGTCTTTCCTTTTTGTTTTGGTCCCAGTTCTTTGCCACTGTAATTTAGTTTAAAATACTTGTGCTTGTTTGTTTGGGGTATTATTTTGTTTTGTTTTGTTTTCCTGCTTCTTCTCATTGCCATTCCAGGATCGCTCGCTTTTTGTAAATGTAGCCAGGAGGACACACCTCCCTTTTTACTGATGAGGCTTTATGAGACCTAAGTTGATGTCCTTCCATTATTTACAACTAATGTTCCTCAAAATATTTATTGATGTGAGTCCATAGTAGTTGGTATGAACCTGACTTCAAGGAGCTTAGTATCCACCTGGAATGTGCTTTATTATTACTCCAGCGAAGAGATCGGCATCTCTCTTGGTCTACAACACGGTGGGCAGAGGGAGACTCATCAGAATCATCTGGGGAGCCTTTCCCACAAACCCATGCCAGTCTCTCTCCTCTTGAGCCAGGGAGTCCTTCCCCCAAGCCTAATAAAATGAAATCTTTCCCAGGGTAGAGAAGGGGCCTTCTTAGTACAGTAAGATAAAAGCCTTCCCAGAATAGTGAAAGGATCCTCCTAGCATCAGGAGATAAGAGTTTCCTTAGAAAGATTTATGTTAGGAAGGAATGTAGCCCCCTAATCTGTAGTGTGGCTATGTAACTCTGCTACAAACTTGAGCTGTGAAACACTCAATTAAAATGTATGTTACTAATATGTAAGCCTTAAGGGGGGAGGGTTGACAAAGAAGCTGAGCTGGTGCCAGCACGAATAAACACTGCTTCCTGGTCTCAGTGTCCTGTCTCTCTCTGTAAATTCCTGCCACACTCTCTTCTCCAACCATGCACATTCTATGTAGATACTGGCTACGTGTATTTTTTAAAAAATATTTTTTGTGTTTTCTATTAAAGCAGAATTTGCACATGCTTAAAACATTAAGTACAATAGAATAGCTTCTCTTCCTCCTTCCACTGGTGCTTTTATTTGTTCCTCCTTGAACTCTTTGGTTATCTCTCTTAGGTTTATCTGTGTCTCTAAATAATCTGCTTGTGCTGCTATTGATTTATCATTTTTAGGTATTATCTATTCACTTAGTGGTATGACAGTTGAGAATTTAGCTCAGTTACACAACCCCCTTCCCCCATCACTTCTTCCTCTCCAAATATGGTTAGAGCATATTTTTAGTTCCTCCATTGATTTTCTTTGTATTTCTTTCCTTTGAATGTTGCAAGCTTTCTCCAAATATCTGGTGATCCTTTATTATCATATTTGAGAATGAGGCACTAGAAAGAGAGATTAAGAACTATGTGCACTTGGGTAGGTCTTACTGACTGACCAAATTTTATCCACTTTAGACTGAATAAGCTATTGCCCTGGGGACCCCTGAATGCTGGAAGCCATCATCTTTGCTCAACTGCCCTGCTTCTCCCCAGACCATTTATTAAATTTATTTAGGAAGCAACTGCCAATTTTTAAAATTTTTTATTGTATCATTATTGCTACTATTGTTGTTCATTTTGCTTCAGATACCTGGCTGCTTGAAATCCTCCATGAAGATATGAAAGAGGGACGGGGAAGCAATCTTCCTGTTTTCACCTCTTCTGACCCTGGTGTCTCCCAGCTCTCCAGAGTGTGTTCTGTCCTTGGCTGTAGCCCACACTACACATATTCTATGCTCTGGACTCTTTTCCCCACACCAGTCATTGGCCTTCCACTGATGTTCCTCTCCCTGGAATTGACTGGAATCCCTCATGCTCAGATATCCCACCACTACACGCTCCTGACTGCCTCTGGTCTCTTCTTAGTTATTAGCTTATACATTTTTTCTATGCTTTTATTATCATTTTAATGGAGCCTTAGGAGAGATAAATAGATGTACTCAGTCCACTCTTTTGAATTGGAGGTTTACAACATATTTTAACTTCAGCATGTGTAGTTTGAAATGCACATTTGAAAGCTCTTATGAGGTGATTCCAATAATCCCCACCCCCCCACACTCCCTTGGAAACTCTCTGTTGGCTGGAATACAGTCGGCTCCTCCCACGCTCAGTCTCCTCAGTTCACTAAAAGTTACCAACATTCCCCTAGCTGGCCATAAAGCTGAGTTGATTCCTTCTCTATCTCAAATCTCCACATCTAATCCACCAGCAAGTTCTGTTGTTTCTACCACTAAAAGCATCTCATGGGCAAAAAAAGGGAAAAATTACAGGCCAAACTGGCTAAAGCTAATGATTTTTTAAAAATCCTAACTCAAAGAAAAAAATGTTTTGAAAGAATAGCACATCCTGACCAAGACAAGTTGGTTTCAGGAAGACCAGGATAATTCAATATTAGAAAATTTACAAAAACAATTAATTATATAAATAGCTCAAACAAGTTGCTAACTGAAAAAAAACCCCACAGCATATAAGTTTAGAAAAGGAGAGAGACTGTATTTCTTATAAAGGGTTACAACCCACAGAATGGGAAATGTACCTCCCAACAAGACCAGAGACAGGCAGTTCAAGGAGGAACAAATAAGGTAGAAACTTTATGTTGAACAGGTTGGCTAAACATACATATTCAACAGGTTACAGGAGGAGTTATGAATATTCATAAAAGTGGCCTGTGGGTTTATGAATATTCATGAAGGTAGTCCTGAGGCACACATATTGAACAAATATGTATGTAACATACAAACTATGTTCACTTTGAGGTGGAGATTTAAAATTTAAATGTATTACAATTAGACCCTATCTGTCGAAAGGCCTTTTCAGGATAAAAGGGTGCATGAATGTACAATCTCTGTAAACTGGCCAGAACCAGCTCGTGGCTGGTGGTCATCTTGTCAGGAGAAAGTTACTGAAGGCTGTCTGTTGTCCAATGAAAGCTGTAGTTATGGCTGGGGGTCAGTCAGTCAGCATCTGGTGAAGCTGTAAATTGTTTTAATATTGTTTATCTTGAGGTCAGTACTTGTTTAGCTGCTAGGAAAAAAAAAAACCTTGTGGCAGTAAGAACATAGTTTATTCTTTAGGCATAAGGGTGCATGACGTAACCCTTGCCTGGCATGGCCTTAGGGTCTGTTTATAATCTAGTATCTAATTGCCACAAAGAGTCTATTCAATCAGCCTTATGATCTCTATTTTAGCATTAATGTTGTTCTGTTGTATCTAAACTCCAAAAGGGAAAGGATATAACAAGGTGTTCCTGACCTCCCATCCTATCATGACCAATAACTCATTTTTTTTTTTTGAGTTGGAGTCTCACTCTTGTTGCCCAGGCTGAGTGCAGTGGCACGCTCACGGCCACCGCAGCCTCGACCTGCTAGGCTTAGGCAATCCTTCTGCCTCAGCCTTCCAATAGCTGGAACTACAGACTCACACCACCACGCCCAGCTAGTATTTTTGTGTGATTTATGGTAGAGACAAGGTCTCACCAAGTTGCCCAGGCTGGTCTCGAACTCACTGGTTCAGGCAATCCTCTGGCCTCAGCCTCTCAAAGTGTTGGGATTACAGGCTGAGCCATCACACCCAGCCAATAACTCAGTTTTAAGGTTTTTCTGGAGTCCCCTTGGCCACAAGGGGGTCTTTCAATTGGTGGGAGGCTTAGGATTTTATTTTTAGTTGACAAAGTAAGACCATATAATTTTCTTAATAAATGCTGAAAAGGCATTTAATAAAATTCAACATCTATTCTTAATTTTAAAAAATCTATAAAACAGAAAGAATAAAACATAGCATGATAAAACATTATGCTCAATTATGTAAATGTTCTAGAGATGGATGGTGGTGTTGGCTGCACAACAGTGTGAATATACTTAATGCTGCAGAACTGTACACTTAGAGATGATTAAAACACTAAATTTTATGTCATGAATATTCGGCCACTATAGATGTGTGTATGTATACACACATACACACATATATTGATGCCCAAAGTTACATCATATTTACTGGGAAAACACTGAAAGTATTCTCATTTGAGACTGGAATAAGACAAGGATGTTCATTATCATTACTATTATGTAACCTCAATTTGGAGATACTGGTTAATGTAGTTAGGTAAAGAAATGAGTTAAAGGTATAAAATTGGAAATAAGAAGGTAAGATTATTATTATTGATATTTGATATAATTGTATACCTAGAAAAATCAAAAGAATCAACTATAAACCTATTCTTAAAAATAAGCTAAGTACGCCGGGCTCAGTGGCTCAGCCTGTAATCCCGCACCTTTGGGAGGCTGAGGTGAGTGGATCGCCTGAGCCGGCGGGTTCGAGACACGCCTGGGCAGCGAGACCTCATCTCTACAGTAAATCAAAAATCAGCCAGGCGTGGTAGCGCGCACCTGTAATCCCGGCTACTCAGAAGGCTGAGGTGGAAGGATCGCCGGAGCCCAGCAGGTCGAGGCTGCGGGGGCCGGGAGCGGCCACTGCACTCCAGTCTGGGTGACAGAGTGAGACTCCGACTCAAAAAAAAAAAAAAAAAAAAAACTAAGTAAAATTTATTGATATAAAATTAATAAAATGAAATATATATGCAAAATTTGCATATAGCCTTCATATACACAAACAGAAGCGCTACTGGAAGAAAAGACCCCATTACAAAAGCCATAAAAAAGATAAAATACCTAGGAATACACTTCAAGTATTTGCATGATCTATCAAAGAAAACTTTTAAATATACCAAGGGACACAGGAGACTTTTAAAATGGAAAGGAATAGCACATTTTTGGATAAGAAAAATTGACATTGCAGAAATGGTTCATTTTCCCTAAATTAATCTGTAACTTTAACGTATGCCCAATTAAAAAATGTCAACGAGATTGCCTCTGGAAATAGACAAAACTATTTCTAGAGTTCTTATGGGCAAGAAAGAACAATCAAGAGTAGATAAGAATATTTTCAAAAGAAGATAATAGGGAACTAGACTTACAAAATATTAAAATTTTATATTTTAATATAAATATAAATTTAAATATAGATTTTTATTTAATAAAAAGCTATTACAAGTAACACCATGTGATAATAATGCATGAATAGGATCACATCAGCAGAGTAGAGGGTCTGGAAATGAGACAGTTAACCACAGTAATTTATTATATGATAAAAATGACATGTTGAAGTAGTGTGGAAATGCTGGATTATTCAACAAATTATGTTGAAACTACTAGTGACCATGTGGTGGTTTCATACCCCTAACCTATTACAAATAAATTCAAGATTTAAATGTCAAAAATGAAATCATAAAAATACTAGAAGGAAGCATACTAGCACTCTTTTATAATTGCAGAACGGCCTATCTAAGTTGACCCCAAACCTAGAGCCAGAAAAGAAATAATTGAAATTAATGGCTAAAAAGTAAATATTTCTATATGGCAAACACCACCACTAGCAAAATCAAAAGACAAATAACAAACCGGAAAAAATGATTACAACTGAAATGACATATAAAGGGTTTCTACAAATCAAGAATAAAATACTATCAGCCTAAAAGAAAAATCGGTGGAAAATAGAAATAATTAAAACAACAATGAGAAATTCTCTTCACTTATCAAATTCACAAGCTCTAAAACTTCAATAATCGAATCATTGGCAAAGATGAGGGGAAACAGGCTCTTTCAAACATTGCTAGTTGGAATTGTAAATTGGTACATCTGGGAGGGGCAAAGGACAACCTGTCAAAATTATAAATGTGCCTGGCAATTCCACTTCTAGGAATTTATCCTACAGATACCCTCACAATGCGCAAAATGGCATATGAGACATTGTTTCTAACAGCAAAAGTTTGGAAGCAACCTAAATGTCCCTCTCTAGGGAAGAGCTTTAAAAAAAAAGGTACATGCATATCATGAAACATTATGCAGCCACCAAAATGAATAAGGTAGCTGTTTAGATATCAATATGGAGTGATCTCCAAGACATATTGGTAAGAAAAAAGCAAGGTACGGAACACTATCTTGAATATGCTACCATTTGTGAACATGTATTTATTTGCATGTAAAAAAAAATCTCTGCATAAGAAATGGATACAATTTGTAGCTTCTTGGAAGGCAAATTAGGTGTTTAGGTAGAAGGGAGACTTTAATTTCTTTTGGTACCTTTTGAATTTTTTTTTTTTTTTTTTGAGTTGGAGTCTCACTCTGTCGCCCAGACTGGAGTGCAGTGGCCACTCCCGGCCACCGCAGCCTCGATCTGCTGGGCTCCGGCGATCCTTCCGCCTCAGCCTTCCAAGTAGCTGGAACTACAGGCGCGCGCTACCACGCCCGGCTAATTTTTTTTTTTTTTTTTTTTTATTGTAGAGATGAGGTCTCGCCAAGTCGCCCAGGCGGGTCTCGAACCCGCAGGCTCAGGCATTTCACTCATCTCGGCCTCCCAAAGCGCGGGATTACAGGCTGAGCCACCGAGCCCGGCTCCTTTTGAATTTTGATTCCTGTCAATGTATTATCTATCCCCAAAAATAGACAATTTAATAAAATAAATCTCTAATTTGTCTATTCCTCTCCATCACCATCGCAACTTTTTTTTTTTTTGAGATGGGCTCTTACTATGTTGCTCAAGCTGGAATGCAGTGGCTGTTTACATGATCCCACTACTGATCATACTATACTGCCTTGAATTTCTGGGCTCAAGTAATCCTCCTGCCTCAGCCTCCTGAGTAGCTAGGACTACAGGTTTGCACGACTGTGCCCTGAGACTGCCACTTTTGTTTTCCTAGTAACTAAGTGATTTAAATAGCTCTTTTTACAAGGAAATTTCCCTAACTATTCTTTCTAAATAGTTTCCTATCTCCCCACCACATTCTTTTCCATTGCTATACTCAGTGATAAGTGCTAGGAAAGTTATGAATACCTTGCAACTATATACATCATTTTGTTGCTTTATTCATTCCTGGACACCTGTTTCCATGTCCCAAGAGGGCAGGGCTTCTTAATGACTGATTTATCACTGTAAACCCAGCACTTAGGCAGTGTCTCACACAATCAATATTTGTCAAAAGATTTGGAAGTTTACAAAGAATGAGATTGTCTCACATTGATATTCTTCAGAGTAAGATGGATCCGGGCAGACATTATTGTCCTCATTTTTTAGATGAGGAAATTAAGGCTGAGTTGTTACCAACTGTGAGTTGGTAAACTGGCAAAACTAATCTTTTGTACTAATTATTCTATACATGCCGGAATATTAAGATCACTCTTCTGAAGCCACACCCCCATCTCTGGGTACTTCAGGTAAATTTCCAGAATATCATCCACAAATGCAGGGGTTCTTTTTCTTTTTTTCCCCCTTGAAAATAGAATCCTTATTGCAATTGCAGGGGTTCTTAATAGAGAATCCCTAGGTGGACTATTTGGTATGTCTGTCAACCTCTTTACCTTGCATGAAAGACTTTACTTGTAGGGTCTCTTCTGCTGGGGAAACCTTGGAGGTTTTCATCAGATTCTCAAAGGGGTCTGTGATACACCTCCACCAAATGAGTTCCTATGTTGAAAATGCGTCCATTATGGCTTCAGAAAGTGGTTGTCTTGTAAGACAGTAGAATTGTCAAGAAATCTGAAGCACTGGCTTGGGGATCACTAGTATAAGCCATCCCAGTGTCAAAAGCAAACATTACAACAATTATAGTTTAAAGATCTCAAATGACTTTATTGTGATTCTAGAATCGAGTAATATTTTACTCCATAAAACAGAATAAGCGTTTCAATGAGTTGAGTAGAGGAGTCTGACTTTATAAGTAAGCAAAAAAGGCTGAAAAAAGCAGAAACAAGGAATAAAGACAGAGTGGTCATTTCAAAGTCACTTACCTTGTAAGGTGGGGACAGGAAGACAGCACAATAGAAAAATAACTGGTGAGTGAATTGCCTGAGCCCGCGGGTTCGAGACCCGCCTGGGCAGCGAGACCTCACCTCTACAATAAATCAAAAAAAAAAAAAAAAAATCAGCCGGGCGTGGTAGCGTGCGCCTGTAATTCCGGCTACT
>NW_007247442.1:112014-118792 GCF_000164805.1 Carlito syrichta
AAGAAAAAAAAAGAAAAATAACTGGCTAACATCAGATTACTACAAGTTACTTTTTTTGGTAAGGATTAAAGCAGAGGGAACTTCATTATGGTGTAGATTGAAGATGGAAACTGGTATGTTTGGGAAATTGGTTGTTAATCTCTCCTGTCTCCTGATTTCTGGGAAGGTCAAATAACAATTTCGTTTTGGCTTGGTGATGTGGAACTTTAGCATGGGTTACTCCATTTTAACTTTTAGTCTGGTCTGTTGGGGTAGAGCTTAGTCCAAAACAATGGCATCCCATAAATTTTATATAATAACGCAAATGCTTTGATGCGGGCAGAAAAATAGAATCTGAACATTTTGCCTTCCCCACCACCTCAATACACACTTCTACTCTTATTCCCAGATGTCTTCAAGAGAGAAGAGAAAATATGTACCTTTGCTTATTAACCTCTGAAGCCACAAAGCATAAAAAATAATCTGTAAAACACTTTGCATCTTTGTTCCACAAAGTAAGTTAGTCTACCAGGAAGTTCACTGTGGTCTATGAAGACCTGAAGAGCTGTGTTCAAAATCCTGTTACAAACTTGAGTCTTGCAATTTGCTTTTCCGGGACAATTTCCTTATCTACTTCAGGGTTTGTGCTCAATAGATTGGCTAGCAGAGAGGTGGAGAAGGTAGTTTCCACCTTGCAAAAAGATATATAAGACAGGCCGGGCTCGGTGGCTCAGCCTGTAATCCCAGCGCTTTGGGAGGCTGAGGTGAGTGGATTGGCTGAGCCTGCGGGTTTGAGACCCACCCGGACAACTTGGCGAGACCTCATCTCTACAATAAATCAAAAAAATTAGCCGGGCGTGGTAGCACGCACCTGTAGCTCCAGCTACTTGGAAGGCTGAGGCGGAAGGATCTCCGGAGCCCAGAGGGTCAAGGCTGCGGTGGCTGGGAGCGGCCACGGCACTCCAGTCTGGGCGACAGAGTGAGACTTCAACTCAAAAAAAAAAAGAAAAAAAAAAGATATATAAGACAATGGCTTGGCTTCTTTGGCATTCTCTCTGTCTCTGTCTCTCTCTCTCTCTCCTTCTCTTCCAACCCCCCATGGGATAGAGACACATTTCTCTCCCTGCGTTGCCAATACTCCCTTTCTTGACCAAAGCACTCTCAGGGTGAAGCACCAGGTGCTGTTCTGGAAAAAGTCTTAAGATAGAAATAGACCCAGCTAGAGCACTTATTTTCAATATAGCTTTGGGCAAGTCATATGCTCTGTCTGAGGCCCAGTTTTCTCACCCATAAAATAGGAGTAATACCCAACTTTCAGGATAGTGCCAGGTCTTTAAGCATTCGTAATGGTGGGTTATTACAGTAACTGGGTGCTGTTTCCAGCCCAGGACCTCAGCCAGATTCTCTTCTGTGGAGCAGCCTGGAACTATGTTTGCAAAAAGAGCAAAGAAACAGACCTAGGAACATGAAAATGGAATTATACAGTATGTACTCTTTTGAATAAGGCTTCTTTCATTCAGCATAGTATTTTGAAATTCATCTATGTCTTAGGTATATCAGTAGTGGCTATATTCCATATATGAATGTATGTACCACAGTTTATTCAGTCATTCTGTTGATGGACATTTACGCTGTTTCCAGTTTTTACCTTTTATTATTACAGCTGCTAAGACTCTTCCAATACAAGTCTTTGTATGAATGCATGCTTTCATTTTTCTTGGGTGAATACCTAGGAGTGGAATTTCTAGGTCATAAGAAAGGTGCATATTGAACTTTTTAAGGAACTGCCAAATCTTATTATAAAGTAGGTGTACCATTTTGCACTCCTATCAACAATACGTGAGAGTTGCAGTCACTCCAAAGCCTCGCCAATCAGAAGCAGGGGCTGTTCTAAGTCAACCATCACATAGAAGGAAGGATTTGCTGAAGTGAAAGCTTTTCTTTTTCTTCTTCATGTCGACTTCCTCATATATATATATATATTTTTTGAGTCGGAGTCTTACTCTGTCACCCAGGCTGGAGTGCAGTAGCACACTCACAGCCACTGCAGCCTCGATCTACTGGGCTCAGGCAATCCTTCCACCTCAGCCTTCCAAGTAGCTGGAACTACAGGCACATGCCACCACGCCCGGCTAATTTTTCTTGATTTTTGTAGAGATGAGGTCTCACCAAATTGCCCAGGCTGGTCTCGAACCCATGGGCTCGGGCAATCCTCTCACCTCAGCCTCCCAAAGTGCTGGAATTATAGGCGTGAGCTACCGCGCCCGGCCGTCTTCCTCATATGTTTAAGTCCTCACATGGCTGTCTGTGAACTCCTCTTCAGTCTCTTGTAGGTTTTTGAAGTAACCTCCGCCCAGCAAGAAACTAACCTGAATTAATTGGGATTTATGGAAAATAACAGAAGATGCATGGAATATATGTCAAATCAGCCTCCCACCCATCATGAGAAGCATCGAGCCTCACTCTACTAGATTTAAAATAGACTGATTGATTTTTTAATCTAATGCCCTGAATGAATATTTAAGTGCTATAGCTTAAATATTGTTCACATAGCTCAAAATATTGTTCACATAGCTCAAGATTCACTAGGTCTGTGGATACTGCACCTCATCTGTTAACTAAATCCCATTTCAAGAAACCCTTTTCAGGTTAATTAAATGTATTGCAAGCAAGGTGTAGAAATTCCTACTACCAAAAAGCTTAACTTTGCAAAGACCCTCCATGCCTCACAGAATTTTGGAATGTGAAGGGGCCCTCAGATTCCCCTAGCCCAGTGGATCTCAAACTCTGTTGTGTGCAAGAAGCAGCTGCAACTGGCAGATTGGTCGGACTCAGAGGCTCTGTAGGTCTGAGCTCCACATGATTCTCTTAGATTACAATTTGGGAAAAGCTGATTTGATCTAACCACTTCTCCCCAGTGAGAAACCAATTTACGACAGGACAGTTGAGAATCACAACAGAAAAAGAAAATAGATTTCCTTTTTAAAAAAAAAAGCTATTCTTGGGATCTCTGAGGCCCAGCTGACTTGGGGGAGGAAAAAAAATAACTTGTGGCACATTTAAAAATCTATTTGTAAAGTTTCTCCCATCATAAAGGTTCTCGTTCTCAAGTTGCTAAAATTTGATATTTTCTAAATATCATACAAGGATTAATTTCCAAGAAGTAGCTGTGCAAGTGCCAGGAATAGGGTCTGGTGCTCAAGGCACAGAGGAAGAGTAGAGGCTGGAGCTACACAAAAGTCTTCTGGGATCTAGTCTTGCCTCAAGACTGATGCTCATGCACCTACCACAAGACTCTACTTTATCAACCTCGCCATCTCAACAATGAATTACATTTTTAACTTTCCTGGAATTTCTCCTCTCAGAAATAAAATGATTTCAAACATGATATAAGGCAGAGGAAAATCAAATATCTATGATAAATTTTTCCTAACAAATACTTCATCCACTGAAAGTTTCCCTCTGTAATCAGGTTTCAGTTAAGCCACGTGGCAGGGGATGGCTCCGCATGTGCCATTTTCATTTGCTCGAGGCATGTGAATGCTTCAGAGTTTTAAAAATTATGATTGTTTATAAATTCATAAAATAGTTCCTAAATAGATTAAAAAAAAACTCCTTTAGTCTTTGGGTAGTACTTCTGTAGGAAGAGTTGAAGTATAATTGCTTTTTAACAGCGTTCAGTCATCATATTTGACTTCAAACATTTACTAGAAATAGGCATGTAAATATCAGCATGAACATGTGATGTGCTATTGTTTCCTGGTGGAAATTTGGAAGACTCATTCTTGATTGAACCAATGGCTGATAGTCCCCGGGTGATGTATCTAGTGATATCTGCAGTCACCACGCAGCTGCTCTATTGTTGTTAACAATGGATTTGGCTCTGTTTGCTTGTTTTATTCTGCTGCAGAGTATAAAATTACATGATTATGAAGGTATCCCTCAAATGAAAGAATGTGTGCATTCCAACAAAATGTGCTATAAATTTCGATTAAATGAATCTGACTTACCCATTGACTTCTATCATAGAATCAGAAATTCATAATGCAGGGGTGGGAAAAATTGGCCCTTGGATGTAATACATTTATACTTAATAATGCAGCAGTGCCTGTAATGAGACATATTCAAAGGGAAAACAATAACTCTCTGATAAAATATTAACAATAATGCATTTGTACTGAATATAAGTCACACTATTTTAAAACCACTGCAAGTAGAACTATAAAACAGTGCCAAATTCTTGAAGGCTGCTTGATTGTCTGCTTCTCATGCGGTTTCCAAGAGGCAATCAACTCTTAAACTTCCACAGTTTACCAGCCTTAAACTGTAAAATGCTTCTAACATTTTATGTTCAAAGTAATTATTTCCCCTTTTTTACTCCATTCTGATATGAAGAAAGAATATTAGTGTTGTTCTGCCTTTGAAAATTCCATCTTGTGGCTGGAAGACAGGGGTGACCTCTATAGATACATTCCACTCACTCATTCATTAATTCACCTGAATGTCTGCTGTGTGTTAGGCACGCTGCTGGTTGCTGAGGTTAAGAAAATAAAACTCGAAGTTTCTGTTTTCAGGGAGAACAAAAGGGAAGCAATTTCCCTACAGTGCTCAGAGAGAGTTAAGCACAAAATGTTAGTGCAGCCCATAGGAAGTGCACTTAATACAGACGTCTGAAAAATGATGTTAGATTTGAACATAAGATGACCTCAAGCTGGGGACCTTACAGCTGAATCCAGCCTGAAAGTGAGTTTTATTCGAACTTCTTAGAGTTTTTTTTTTTTTAATAGCTAACATTTGTAAGTGGAAAGATTTCACACACACACAAAATCTGTCTTCTGGCTTTTCTTGAAGAACTGAACGATCAGACAATACTAGACATGCATTCCCACATGGCAACATTTGGTAGAACTGAGTAGTGGCTGTCCCTTTTTAGAAGGGTTGATTGTTCACTAGCTCACAACAATCCCGACTACTATTTGTTGCCCCAATGTTGGGGAGGAGTGTTGGCTGGTTATTATCACACTTGAATTGTTTTTCTTGTAGCAGAGAACAATTTTTCTAAACCTATGTCTCTACCTGAAGTAGGAAAATAAAAAAATAGGCCGGGCGTGGTGGCTCAAGCCTGTAATCCTAGCACTTTGGGAAGCCGAGGTAAGAGGATTGCCTGAGCCCACGAATTCGAGACCAGCCTGGGCAACTTGGCAAGACCTCATCTCTACAATAAATCAATATATATATATATATATTAGCCAGGTGTGGTAGCACGCGCCTGTAGTTCTGGCTACTTGGAAGGCTGGGACAGAAGGGTCGCCGGAGCCCAGCAGGTTAACACTGGGGTGGCCGTGAGCGTGCCACTGCACTTCTGCTTGGACAATGGAGTGAGACTACAACTCAAAAAAAAAAAAAATGTTCATGATGGTCACCTGTTTCAAGAAAATGGAAGTGAGCATATTATTTTTATTTGGTCTCCACTCATTACGTTAGAGCCTAAAACTCTTGTTCTAAGGTAGGAATTAGTCATATGGAGAATGAAGGAAGGAAGTAGGGAGAGCATAGGGAACAGTATGTGCAAAATGATGACTATGTGGCCAATGCATGGGACTGCAGATATTTCAGCATGACTGGAGTGCGCGGGGTGTCTATGATGGAAAAGCAAGAGATAAGCCAGAAAGATTTATAAGCCTGCCCTCTTCCAACACAAAACTCTGTGGCTAACAATTCTGAGGAGTGATTCAAGCCCAGCCCAAGCCTACTTCTTCATTCCAGACAGTGAACACCAAAGACAAGCCCAAATTATCTACTTGATGTGGGTTCCAAATAGGATTGCCAGATAAAATACAGGATGCCCAGTTAAAATTGAATTTCAGATAAATAATGAATATTTTAAAGATAATATTTGGGATATACTTATACCAAGAAAAGTATCTATTGTTTAGCTAAAATTCAAATTTAACAGGGTGTCCTGCATTTTTATTTGAGAAATCTGGTGACATTTAATGTCTAGGTCCTAACAAAGCTACTCTTTCTATTTTTTCTAATTATTTTCTATTTCCATATTAAAACATAGTGATCAAATTATTATTTTAAAATAAAAGTGTCCTCAGAGACATGCCAAAATAAACTTTAATGGGCCAGTAGAAAATTAACCAATTCTCTTTATATTGATCTGCTTTTTGCCATATGTTGCGTTGCTTTAGCCTTCTTTAGACAGCTTAACTCTCATCCATCTTGCACTTAACACTATGGCAGGGAGAAATTATCACGGGAGTCTCTATGCTATTGGGGCTCCACATGGAGAAGAAAGAAATGGACAAGAGAGAAGATATGAAGATTCTAGAACAAAAGACCAACTCTCTGAAATAGTCTCACACCGCTAGAGAGAGATTGTCAGCACCTGAAGATTTAGAGATCTAAACAAGAAATTATACCAGTAAGTACCTGATGAATTTGAAGATTTTATTTTATTTTTGAGTTGGAGTCTCTCTCTGTCACCTAGGCTGGAGTGCAGTGGTACGCTCACGGCCACTGCAGTCTCGAGCTACTGGACTCAGGAGATCCTTCACCTCAGCCTTCCAAGTAGACGGCACTACAGGCATGTGCCACGATGCCTGGCTAATTTTTTAATTTATTGTAGAGACGGGGGGGTCTCACCAAGTTGTCCAGGTTGATCTCGAACCCGTGGGCTCAGGCAATTCTCTCCTTGGCCTCCCAAAGTGCTAGGATTACAGACTGAGTCACCGAGCCTGGTCCAAAACTAACTTTAAAATGGTAAGCTAGCCGGGCTCAGTGGCTCAGCCTG
>NW_007247442.1:118903-127374 GCF_000164805.1 Carlito syrichta
CTCCAGTCTGGGTGACAGTGAGACTCCAACTCTAAATAAATAAATAAATATAAAATAAAATGGTAACCTATAAGGGAGGAAAGGGTAATGAAGGAAGCTAAATCTTTCTGAATATATCTTATTTTATAGATTTGACTTTGGAGACATGCAAATGATTTACATAATTTTTAAAAGTTAAATCAAGAGGAATAAAAGGCACTCCCTAAATATATATTTTTAAATCGAGCCTGATTGGCCAGGCGTGGTAGCTCATACCTGTATTTCCAACACTTTGGGAAGATGGGACGGGAGGATTGATTGAGCCTAGGAATTCAAGTCCAGCCTAGGCAACATAGCCAGACTTTGTCTCTACAAAAAAATTTTAAAATTAACTGGACATGGTCATGCGTGCCTGTAGTCCCAGCAACTCAGGGGGCTAAGGCAGGAAGATAATTGGTTAATTTTCTACTGGCACACTTAGCAGTTAGGAAGAACCCAGGAGGTCGAGACTACAGTGAGCTGTGATGGTGCTACTGCATGCCGGCCTGAGCGACAGAGTGAAACCCCAACTCAAGAAAATCCCCAGAAAACAAATTGAACCTGATTGCCTCTGCCATAATCACAAAGAACTATTCCAGGTGTCTTTAAAACAGTATTTTGGAAGTGGTATTTCTGGAACAGCATAGTGAAGACATCTATAAATCTGCAATTCCATAAAAACAATAAAAACAAAAGCAACAATTGTCAAAATGAACTTTTTTTATAACTCTGGAAATTAACCAAAGATTACAACAACCTGAAAAGCATTCATTCAAGAAAAACGACTGAACCTCAGTAATAACAATGAGTTAGTGAAAGTTTAACCTGTCATATTCTCACATACCTCTCCACAACAACAGCAGAATAGAATACAAGTGCATATGGAACATTTTATAAGGTAGACTATATGTTAGGCCATAGTGCAAGTCTCAATACATTTAAAATGAGTGAAATCTTACAAAGCATATTCACTAACCAAAATGAAATTTTTAAAAAAATCAACATCAGAAGAAAACTGGGAAATTCACAAATATATGGGAATATATTTAGCCAACGAGTCAAAGAAGAAATAGCCAATAACAAATGAGTCAAAGAAGAAATTAGAAGAGAAATTAAAAAGTACTTTTAGATTAATGAAAAAAAACCACTATGCAACTATGAAAGAGGAAAGGAATAGGGATAGCCTCTTCAACAAATGATATCAAAAGTGGCTGAAGACAGGTGTGATGGCTCATGCCTATAATCCCAGCACTTTGGGAGACCGAGGCAGGAGAATTGCTTAAAGCCAGGAGTTTGAGACCAACCTAGGCAACATATTTAGACCCTGTCTCAATAAATATATATATGTACAATTTTTTAAAAAAGAAATTATATTAGCAAGACATGATGGTGCATGCCTCTAGTCCCAGCAAATTGTTTTTTTTTGGGGGGGGAGGTGCGGTTTTTGAGTTGGAGTCTCACTCTGTCGCCCAGCCTGGAGTGCAGTGGCTGCTCCCGGCCACCGCAGCCTCGACCTGCTGGGCTCCGGCGATCCTTCCGCCTCAGCCTTCCGAGTAGCCAGAATTACAGGCGTGCGCTACCACGCCCGGCTGATTTTCTGATTTATTGTAGAGATGAGGTCTCGCTTCCCAGGCGGGTCTTGAACCCGCGGGCTCAGGCAATCCACTCACTTCAGCCTCCCAAAGGCGCGAGATTACAGGCTGAGCCACCGAGCCCGGCTGTCCCAGCAAATTGGGAAGCTGAGGCAGGAGAATCTCTCGAGGCCAGGCATTTGAGTCCAGTCTGGGCAATATAGTGAGACTCTGTCTCTAAAAGAAATTATAATTAATTTTATTAGGCAATAATAATAATAGTAGAGTGGCTATTTTTTAAAGTCCTTATCTATTACAAATACTTGCTGAAGTTATTATGGGTAAAATGATGTGGTGTCTGGGATATATTAAAAACATTTTAGAGGACAAAAAGAAATGGAAGTGGGATAAACAAGAATGGTAATATGTTGGTGATTGTTCAAACTGAATGATGAATAATAATTTTGTGTATGGTTGAAATGTTTCATAATGTAAAGTTTTTAAAAACAAAAGCCTTTTGGTCATGTATAGTAAATACTGAAAAAAAAAAATCACACAAAAAAATCTACTAAGAATTTTGTAACCATTGCTTTCCTCTGTGTCGTTAGGTTGATGGGCAGAAACATCTGAACAAGGATGACCTTCCCATGACTCCAGTCCTCAGACAACTCATGAGCATGGAGTAGAGACATAGTTTTTGCATCAGGTTCCTAAAACACCAAGTGCTGGTCAGGCGCAGTGGCTCACACCTATAATCCCAGCCCTTTTAGGAGGCCAAGGTGGAAGGATTGCTTGAGTCCGGGAGTTTGAGACCAGCCTGGACAGCATAGCAGGACTCTGTCTCTACAAAAAAATAAAAAAAATTAGCTGGCCACAGTGGTGTGTACCTGTGGTCCCAGCTACTCAGGAGGCTGAGTTGGAAGAATTACTTGAGCCCAGGAGGTTGAAGTTGCAGTTAGCCACGAGCCTGCTACTGCACTCCAACCTGGGCAATGTAGTGAGAACTTGCCTTTACAAAAAGCAAAAAAAAAAAAAAAAAAAAAAAAACAACCAAAAAAAACTAGACAGGTATGGTGGTGCACGTCTGTAGTCTCAGCTACTCAGGAGGCTGAGGCAGAAGGATCATCTGAGCCTGGGAGGTCGAGACTACATTGAGCTGTGATATAGTCACTGAACTCCACCTAGGTAACAGAGTGAGACTCTGCTTCAAAAAAACAAAAAACAACTGAGTTTAAAAAGAAAATTATTAACGTAACTACAATAATATTAAGAATTTCTATTCATCAAAAAAATCTTAAAGGAGAATTTTTTATTTCAATAACTTTGGAAGTACAAACGGTCTTTGGTTACATGGTTGCATTGTATAGTGGCATAAGACTCTGGGCTTTAAGTGTACCCTCCACCCCACCTGTACGTATTGTCCTCCATATGTGATTCTTCATCCCTCCCCCGCGTTCCAGTCTCGCCCTTCTAATTCTCCAATGTCCTTTATAATAGTCTCTATACCTTTATCTTTGCAGATCCTTAGTTTAGCTCCCACATATAAGTGAGAACATGCGGTATTTGGTTTTCCATTCCAGTGTTACTTCACTTAAGATGATGGTCTCTAATTCCATCCAAGTTGCAGTGAAAGACATTATTTTATTCTTTTTTATGGTTGTATAGTATTCCATGGCGTGTGTGTGTACCACATTTTCATTATCCATTGATCAGTTGATGGACATTTAGGTTGATTTCACATCTTTGCAATTGTAAATTGTGCTGTGATAAACATGAGAGTGCCAGTGTCTTTTTTGTATAACAACCTCTCTTCCTTTGGATAGATGTCAAGTAGTGGTATTGCTGGATTGAATAGTAGATCTTTTAGTTATCTGATAAATTTTCATACTGATTTCCATAGAGGTTGTACCAATTTATACTCCCACCAACAGTGTATAAGTGTCCTGTTTTCACCACATTTGTACCAACATCTATTGCCTTTTTTTTTTTTTTTTTGAGTTGGAGTCTCACTCTGTCGCCTAGACTGGAGTGCAGTGGCCGCTCCCGGCCACCGCAGCCTTGACCTGCTGGGCTCCGGCGATCCTTCCACCTCAGCCTTCCAAGTAGCTGGAACTACAGGCTACCACGCCCGGCTAATTTTTTGATTTATTGTAGAGATGAGGTCTTGCCAAGTTGCCCAGGCGGGTCTCGAACCCGCGGGCTCAGGTAATCCACTCACCTCGGCCTCCCAAAGGCGCGGGATTACAGGCTGAGCCACCGAGCCCAGCTTGCTCACTTTTTAATGGGGTTATTTGCCTTTTTTTTTTTTTCTTGAGTCAGGGTTTCACTCTGTTACTTAGGCTGGAGTGCAGTGGCATGATCATAGCTCACCACAACCTCAACCTCCTTGGCTCAGACAGTCCTTCCTTCTCAGCCTCCTGAGTAGCTGGGACTACAGGCATGCACTACCATGCCCAGTTTTTTTTTTGGTAGAGATGAGAATCTCTCTATGTTGCCTAAGCTGATCTTGAACTCATGAGCTCAAGCAATCCTCTTGCCTCGGCCTCCTGAAGTGCTGGGATTACAGGGGCAAGTCATTGTGCCAGGGCTATTTGCTTTTTTCTTGCTGATTTGTTTGAGTTCTTTGTAGATTCTGGATATTAGTCTAAAGGAGAATTACTGAGTAGCCATCATTTGATTAAAACCAAACCAAACCAGACAAAAAAAGGCAAATTAAAAGATAACCAAAAAATAGAATAAAATATTTGTATATAATTAGGGAGAGTTTATCATTCAAATTAGATTATTTTGAGTGAACTTTAGTATCACTAATTACAAAAAAAAACGACAGGTATAAACTGGAACTCTTCTGGGTAAATTAGGTTGTATGGTCACCCTATACATAATTGACAAGGGACTAGTAACATTATATAAAGAGCAACTATGAAAGAGGAAGGGAATGGGGAAAGGATAGTCTCTTCAACAAATGATGCTAGGAAAACTGAATAGCCATAAGCAAAAGAATGAACTTGGACCCTTACTTACACCATATACAAAAATTAACTCAAAATGGATTAAAGACCCTAATGTAAAACCCAAAGCTATTAAACTGCTAGAAGGAAACAGAAGAAAAGTTTCATGATATTTGGTTTGGCAATGATTTTCTGGGTATAACACCAAAAGCACAAGTCACAAAAGCAAAAATAGACAAAAGGGACTCTGTCAAACTTAAAAAACTTCTATGCATCAAAGGAGGTAATCAACGGAGCGAAAAAGCAACATACAGAATAGGAGAAAATGTTTGCAAATCATATATCTGATAAAAGGTTGATGTTTAGAATATATAAAGAACTCCTACAACTCACCACCAACAAAAACAAATAGCTAAACTCAAAGATGGACAAAGGACTTCAATAGTTCTGAAAGACAGGGGCGGGACACAACATCAATAAGGATACCTGATCTCAAACCATGCAAAGTGGGGAGACCAAAGCTAGGACCAAACTTTACCTGTATGATGACCACTTGTATTCCTAATCCTGAATTGTACCCCACATCTTTAAAATAAAATAAAAACAAATACCATGGAACAAATTATTTTAAAAAGTTCTGAAAGATGATATTCAAATGACCAATAAGCATATGAAAAGACGGGCAATCATCACTAATCATTAGTAAAATGCAAATTAAAACCACAAAGAGACATTATCTCGCATCCATTAGACATCATCCCACATCTATCAAAACACTCACACACACACACATACACACACAAAGCGTGGTACGGTGGCACATGCCTGTAGTCCAAGCTATTCTGGAGGCTGAGGCAGGAAAATCGCTTGAGCTGCAGTGAGCTATGATCTCGCTTGTGAATAGCCACTGCACTCCAGTATGGGCAGCAAAGCAAAATCTTATTATTTATTCATTTTTAGCAATTTTTATTTAAAAGATGTGGGGTACAATTCAGTGTTATGTATACAAATGTTCATTATGCGGTACCCTTGTTGAGGAGGTGTGCCCCTCGCCGCCCTCCCCCCCAGCAGTTTCCCACTACTGCCAATCCCTTTCTTATAGTGTTATGATTAATTGTTCAAGGTCCGTTTATGAGTGAGAGCATGTAAGATCCCATTGTTATCAACACATACACACAGAAAATAACAAATGTTCACAAGGATGTAGAAGTTGGAACTCTTGTGCACTGTTGGAGGGAACATAAAAGAGTGCAACTGCTATAAAAAGCAATATGGCAGTTCTTCAAAAATTAAAAATAGAACTACCATATGATCCAGCAATCCCACTTCTGGGTGTTCATCCAAAAGAATTGAAAGTACAGCATTATTCACAATAGCCAATAGGTGGAAGTAACCCAAGTGTCCATTGGTAAATGAATGGATAAACCAAATGCGGTTTATACATAAAATGGACTATTATTCAGTCTTTAAAGAAAGGGAGATTCTGACACATGCTACAACATGAATGAATCTTGAGGACATTATGCTAAGTGGAATAAGCCAGTCACAAAAAGACAAATACTGTGTGATTCCACTTATGTGAGATATTCAGAGTAGTCAAATTCATAGAAACAGGAAGCAGAATGGAGATTGCCATAAACAGGGAGGAAGAGGAAACGGGGAGCTGTTTAATGAGTAGAGTTTCAGTTTTGTGAGATAAAGTTCTGGAGATCTGTTGTGCAACAATGTCAATATACTTAAGATTACTGAATTGTACATCTAAAAGATAAAGTTACAGCTACATAGGAGGCGTAAGTTCTAGTGTTCTATAGGATGGTTATAGTTAACAATAATATATTATGTAGTTTCAAATAGCTAGAAGGAGGATGTTGAATGGTCAATATTTGAGATGGATATGCTAATTACCCTGATCCAGTGGCTATACATTATATGTATTAAAACATCACTATGTACCCCATAAATATGTACAAATCTTATGTATCAATTTAAAAATAAACTGAAATAAGAGCTATAAACATTTTGAAAAGATCAAGCAAAATTATCATTATCTACCTGGAAAATCCAAGCAAATCAACTAAAACCAACTATTGGAAATTTTTAAAACTATGGCAGGTTGTTTTAAAAAATATTTAAAAATCGATAAATTTTCTATTTAGTATTAAATGTAATAAAAAAGACCAAATTACAAAAGCCACCTAAAATGTAAATTGTCTAGGAGTAAACTTTTTTTAAAAATGTAAGGCCGGGCTTGGTGGCTCACACCTGTAATCCCAGCACTTTGGTAGGCTGAGGTGAGAGAATTGCCTGAGCCCACGGTTTCAAGACCAGCCAGGGCAACTTGGCAAGACCTCATCTCTATAATAAATCAAAAAATTAGCCAGGCGTGGTGGTGCATGCCTGTAGTCCCAGCTACTTGGAGACTGAGGTGGAAGGATCACCTGAGCCCAACCAGTGGAGGCTGCGGTGACTGTGAGCATGCCACTGCACTCTGGCCTAGGTGACAGTGTGAGACTCCAACTCAAAAAGAAAAAAGTGTAAGATCCACTGTGCTACCTAAAAGAAGATATGAATAAACAAAGAATTTTATACTGTTGAATAGGAAGAGATAATATTATAATAATGATAGTTTTCTATAAACATATTCTAGAAATATAACAAAATCCAAGTGTATCAATAAATGTAAGACAACCTCAATTTTTAAAATGTTTAAGATGGTAAATTATATGTTATGTGCATTTTCCACAATTAAAAATAAACTCTAAATCAAAAAATAAAATATTTAAAAAACAAGCAGTTCAAATGTTAAAGAATGCATACATGGAAGTAAAACTATTTTTTTAAAAAGCAAGAAATTTATTTTCTCAAAAGTGAGAAATATGATTATATCTGGAGAGGAGAGAGGGAGATATGTTGGGAACAAAAACAAGAAATTTCGAAGGTATAGTTTTTAACCTGGGTTTTGATGACAGAAAAGCTCCTGTCATAATTATTCTTTAAACTAAATATTTATATTGTATATACACTCTGTGCACACATTTAATGATAAAAAGCGATATAAAAGAAGAAAAAGGCCGGAAGCAGTGGCTCATGCCTATAATCCCAACACTTTGGTAGGCTGAGATGAGAGGATTGCCTGAGCCCAGGGGTTCGGGACCAGCCTGGGCAACTTGGTGATACATTGTCTCTACAATAAATAAACTTTAAAAATTAGCCAGGCATGGTGGTGCGCGCCTGTAGTTCCAGCTACTTGGAAGGTTGAACTGGAAGGATCGCCTGAGCCCAGCAGGTTGAGGCTGTGGTGGCCGTAAGTGTGCCACTGTGCTCCAGCCTGAGCGACAGAATGAGACTCCAATGCAAAAAACAGGAAAAAGAAAACCAGTTAATATATGATCTAAATTGGTCAAATTCAAAAAATCCTATGATTATCTCAATAGATGCAAAAATGTCTTTGAAAAAATTAGAATCTACAAGGACTCAAACGTGCTGAAAAGAAAAAAACAAACAACTCCATTATAAAATGGGCAAAAGATACGAACAGACACTTCACAAAGGAAGACATCTGAGCAACCAACAAACACATGAAGAAATGTTCAACCTCACTAATCATCAATGAGATGCAAATCAAAGCCACACTGAGATACCACCTAACTCCAATCAGAATGGCAATTATCAACAACTCAAAAAATAACAGCTGCTGGAGAGGGTGTGGCGAAAAGGGAACACTTCTATACTGTTGGTGGGAGTGTAAACTAGTGCAACCTCTGTGGAAAGCAGTGTGGCGATTCCTAAAAGCTCTAAATGTCAACCTCCCATATGACCCTACAATCCCCCTACTGGGAATATACCCTGAGGAACTCAAATCACTCTATCAAAAATATACCTGCACACGAATGTTTATCGCAGCATTGTTCACAATAGCAAGAACCTGGAA
>NW_007247442.1:127726-156559 GCF_000164805.1 Carlito syrichta
ACACCTCTTATCAACAAGGGTGCCTGAACGAAGCATATTTGTATACCTAACCCTTAACTGTATCCCACAATATCATAATAAAAAATATTTGACTATAAAAAAAAAAAGCATCCATTTCTCATCAAAAGAAAAGAGTCTAGGCCGGGCTCGGTGGCTCAGCCTATAATCCCCCCACTTTGGGAGGCCGAGGCGAATGGATTGCCTGAGCCCGTGGGTTCGCGATTCACCTGGGCAACTTGGCGAGAACTCGTCTCTACAATAAATAAAAAATTAGCCGGGCGTGGTAGTGCGCACCTGTGGTTCCGGCTACTAGGAAGGCTGAGGTGGAAGGATTGCCTGAGCCCAGCAGGATGAGGCTGCGGTGGCTGTGAGTGTGCTACTGCACTCCAACCTGGGTGATAGAGTGAGACTCCAAATCAAAAAAAAAAAAAGAAAGAAAAAAAGTCTTAACAAACTAGTAATAGAAAGGAAACTTCCCTAAATTGATAAAAGTGTTCTATGCAAAAACCTACATTAAACATTCTCCTAAACACGGAAACTATGAAAGTTTCCCCTTTGAGATCAAGGATACCTACTATCACATTGTTAAAGGTCCCAGTCTATGAAATAAGACAATAAAAATAAATATAAAGATTGAAAAAGGGGAAACTAAACTGCCATTATTTGAAGATAATATAATCATATATATTGAAAATATAAAAGAATTTACACAAAAATGTATCCAAGGTGCGAGATATAAAAACAATATGCAAAAATCAATTACCTTTCTATATGTTAGCAACAGATGTTTAGAAAATGAAATGTTTAAAAGAATATCATCACACTATATGAGTATGAAGTAATTGTCCAAATGTCAACTCTTTTCCCCTATAGTTGGCTTCTTTCTGCCCTCTTCCTCAGGGAGCAGCCTCTGACCAACACTGGTCTCTGCAGGACATGTATATTTCCAGCAATGAGTCACAGGGTGCAGGTAATTGAGCAGAGCTGAGAACAATAAAATAAACAATAAAACAAATAAAAGGGTAGCACCCTTACTCGTGATTGTAACCATCATGTAGCAAGTTGAATAATTAACTTGCTTGACTATAAAATTGCTTGCTGTACTGTCCCGTGGTGCAGAGTCTTTCTTCACCGACCGGCCACCATTGGTGCCTCCTGTAAGTTCTAATAAACCAATGTCTCTTCCTACTGGACCCCCGGGTGATTTCTTTAGAACAGATAAAGAAACCTTAAGTACAAGACCTCTCAGATTTGGGGCTACCGTGTTACAATTGGCGCAGTTGGCAGGATATTCCAGAGAAGCCTTCTTTGTAGTGGCTGCAGGAGAGACAGAGAGGGGAGGAATATCTGCTGGGAAATCTGAGGGTAGACCACTGGTACTATGTGGTTTGAAGATGTCAGCTTGGCAAATAGCTAGGGGCCACCATGTGAGTACAGACTATTAAAATTATTGAAAGCAGTTGATGAGAAGAGACAATTTCAGGAGAATAAAGATAGCTGTGCATTTGCAGTGGCTGTGTATGGCCCCTGCTTTGAGCTCTCCAAGTGGCTACTGAGCAAGTGATTGCCGCTAGGAACCAGATTCAAAAATTGCAGGTAGAATTAAGATTAGAAAGAGGTGTGCTCAAGGCCGGGCGCAGTGGCTCAATCCTGTAATCCCAGCACTTTGGGAAGCCAAGGTGAGAGGATTGCCTAAGCTCAGGGGTTCAAGACCAGCCTGAGCAACTTGGTGAGACCTCATCTCTGCAATAAATAAAAAAATAAGCCAGGCATGGTGGTGTGCACCTATAGTTACAGCTACTTGGAAGGTTGAGGTGGAAGGTCACCTGAGTCCAGTAGATCAAGGCTGTGGTGACCACGAGGGTGTACTGCACTCCAGCCTGGGCGACAGAGTGAGACTTCAACTCAAAAAAAAAAAAAAAAAAGAAAGAAAAAAAAAAGAGGTGCTCAGTTAACTCAGGCAGAAAACAGGGTATCTGTGCTATCCCCACTAGTAGGTGGACAGAACAGGGGGCCGCACAAGAAATGGCGGACCTGGGAGAAACGCATTTGAGTGGAGTTTGAAAGGTGAAAGAGAACCCCAAAGGGAAAAAAGCTCAGAAGTTCCCATGAAGGTAACAGGCCAGCAAATATGGATAGATTTAATTAAGGCAGAGGTGGATCCTAACAAGATAAATGAGCAGCTCAATGCGATGTTGGTGGGATTATGGAGGCAACTCCCTAAAGAAAAGCACTACCAACCTATCCTTGAAAAGAGTGATGAAGTCTGGGAACTAGAGTGGACTCCCAGTAAAAAGGAGGTTCCCCTCTAAAGAAAGAGTGAGCATGTAGGCAACTGAGGGGCAGAAATGGAGTGTGCAGTGTCCCTAGAGGCCTGTCCTGGTCAGCACCATGGTCTTCAGCCATGGTACAGGCAGAGCTCAGAGAGAGCCCCAAGTTGGAATATACAAGGCGTGGTTTATTGCTGGAATCTTTTTGCTGTTGGCTAACGCTTTCTATAGTACTGATATTCATGCAGATTGTCAGGACCAGCTTACATTCATCTGGGAAAGACGACAATGGACATTCACAGTGCTGCCGATGGCGTGTTTGCGCAGCCCTACATTATGTCACAGCACGGTTGCTCAAGACTCAGAAACATTATGTCACAGCACGGTTGCTCAAGACTCAGAAAGTTGGAATCGACTGGCATCAGTGTTTCTATTTCATTGTATGGATGATGTCATGCTAGCCTCTGATTCTCCTTACAGACCTAGAACAGGCAGCAGCCCAGCTGATTAAACACTTGTAGGGAAATGGATCATCAGCTGTTATTGACAGGTTCCAGGTTTTTCCCTATCCAATCCTGCCCAAACAGCTGCAGAAATGTTGGGGCTTATTGGGGTATTGGAGGGCATCTATCCCACATTTAGCACAGATAGTATGACTCTTGTATAAATTGACCAAGGGGAAATCCCACTGGAACTGAACAAGGAAGTGCCAACAGGCATTCAGTGCTGCCAAAAGTGCTGTGGGTGCTGTCCAGGCATTGGGCATTCTAAACCAATCCCGTCCCTGTGAATTTGATGTAAATATTACTTAGGAGGAATATGCTGGGGGGGCGGGGGGGGGAGGTGCTTTGGCAGCCACAGGGGAAAGCTCGACTTCCCATTGGCTTTTGATCACAGTCCTGGAAAGGCATGGAAACACCCTACAGCCTCGTCAAAACACAGTATTATCAGCTCTCTTGGCAACGGAGCCAATCGCCAGACAAGCCCCAGTAACTGTGCACACTACCCTGCCCACAGCGGGATAGATCCATGACATCTCTCAAGCCCCACAGCGCAGACGACGACCCTGACCAAATGGCAAGCGTATCTGCAGGAACGTAGGAAGCTCTTCACAAGTTCTCTAAGCCAGAAACTGCAGCAGCTCCTAGGGCCAATGATATTCATCAGTGCAGGTGAGCAACTGGCAGAGAAGTTATTCTCCTGTCACCCATTAGGGAGAGAATACCACCGGTCCCAGAAGAGGCTTGGTACACAGATGGATTGTGTCAGGGGCAACCCCCTCAATGGTGAGCTATTGCATACCAACCAAAAACAGAGACTATCTGGATGGAAAATGGGGCCAGGCAAAGCAGTCAGTGGGCAGAGTTGCAACGTGGTTGGTAATATCCAAAGAGCCAGGCTCACTGACAATTTGCACAGACAACTGGGTGGAGTTCAAAGGACTGATGCTGCAGATGCCACAATAGCACAGACAGTAATCGACGACAGAGACAGATTAACACTCATTGCAGGGGTGGTGGACGACCTGACTGCATGAAGCAATCCATATTCTCAACAAGAGACCCTGTGCTGGTCATCCAGCACCCCTAGACATGCTGGCACAACTGTGAGCAATGCCCCTGAGAATGCAAATCAAGATGCAAGAATCATCATTGCGACCAAGCGGGGGAAGCAAGAATAACCTGTTACTGTCCGCCCCACAAGACATGGTATCCAGAGAGAGTATTCTCCATTGGTCCTGGGAACTTCAACCTGAACCCCGGTGGTGCTCCCTGCTTGCCCCCTGGGGAGAGGGGATAGATCATAATTTAGGCATTCATCCTAAGATTATGGGAAAATGGACAAATATTGTTAAGAGTAATAACGCTGGGTCTCAAATACTCACAAGAGGCACTATTATCTTTTCTATGTGGCAATTCAGGTCACCTCCACTGTCCTTTCATGACATGGACAAGAGAGCTCCAGGGCCTGATAGGGCATAGTATTCCAGGCCAAGGAGCCTTCCTCAAAGGGTCATGGTACTGTCACAAGACAAGAATGTTGCCTGTGTTTTATCTGATAATTGGGATTTACCTTTGCTTGTTCCTCTCAACCACCTATCTTATTATGCTTAGCCTAAGACCCTTTCTATCATTAAACTTTTTCTTTCTGGCAAAAAGCGATCATAGGTGTTATAGTCACTGTAGCAGTTTTGCTGTTGGATCCTGTGCCCTTTATTGCATATGCCATGTTTGACTCATGTTTCCACCTCAGGGAACTTGCAGATCACTGTTATGTGAGGATAGTAAGGATGGAAAAAGGTCAATGTAGGAGTAGAGTGTGAGGTAGTCATTCAGACATTGGCTCTTTTGTCCTATATCTGACTTCTTTCTGTCCCCTCTCTCAGGGGCACAGCCTCTGATCAGCACTGGTCTCTGCAGAATATGTGTATTCCCAGCAATGAGTCATGGGGTGCAGGTAATTGAGCAGAGCTGAGAACAGTGTGGATGGCACGCTTATTCACTGGAATTGTAACCACCATATAGCAAGTTGAATAATTAACTTGCTTTACTATCAAACCGTTTGCTACACTGTCCTGCAGTGTGAATCCTTTCTTCACTGACTAGCCACCATTGGTGTCTTCTGTAAGTTCTAATAAACAAATGTCTTTCCCTGCTGGACCTCCAGGTATAGAGGAATAGATAAAGAACCTTACACACAAGCCCTCTTAGATTTGGGTACTGTGTTACAATGAAGCACTAAAGAATAAATTTAATAAAACCTATGCAAAAGAGGGTAGTGTCAACTCATGGAAGGCCTGGAATGCCATGGACTGGGTTTGCAGAGATACTTTAAACTATATATGTGTGGTTTATACAGACACCAAGGTGATGAGGGCCTAAAGTAGGTCAATAGCAGTGGAGATGGAATTTTCATCAGCAGAGAGAGAGGAAGTCGGAAGGGACTGTTAGGGATTTGAGGAAACAGAAGGCTGGTATAAAATAATTCAATTGGGGAGTAGAAAAGCAAACTAATTAACCAGATGTAGTGGCACTGCAAGGTACCTAAACTTAATAGTCATGTATTTACAGTGAGACTATTTGTCACAGTTGTATATTTTCCCCCAATCACACTTAGCTATTAGGGCAGGCATAGGGTAGGCAGAGAGTTACATTTACCCAGAGTTGAGTTTTTGTACCCCAAGTACCACAGAGTAGTGTGGGCCAAGGGTTCATATTTTCAATGCATGAGAGTTACTGTAATGCAACCGAGTTTTATTGCTCAAGTTGCAAAGAAACTGGGTTTTTGAAGGCAGAGGAGGAGTCAAATGCTCAGCAAAGAAGAGTGAGGAGGCCATCTAACCCATCTTCAAACTCAGTGGTGAGAGGCGTGTGGGAGAGAAATCACTCACACCCCTTTCTCAAAGGGCTGTAGAAAAACAAATGTCCTTTAGTTAAAACAGGAAAGTCAGGTTCATATTTAGAGATGAGATGAAGAATATGGGAGATTTTGCTAATGACTGACCTCGAGTCCCAGAGTGCACAGTGGAAGGTTGTTGAACCGGCAAGGAACAGGAGGCTGAGTCACACCTGGGGATCTACAGAAGCATTTGTGAATATGAATCTTTGCTGGTGGGTGAGGTACACAGTTACAACCTCCATCTTGGAATTGGTCTCATCTAAGGTGATGAGGACTCGAACAAGGTCCATGGCAGTGGAGTAGGGAAGCAGAGATGGATGACAGAGTCATTGAAATGGTAGAACCAGCATGACAGTAAAACAGAAAAGTTGAATGTGACTCTGATCTTCCTGTGACTCAAGTCATGGGAATATTACTACCTAAAACAAAAATTTCAGTAGATACAGCAGGTTTGACAGGATAATAATTAGTTCAGTGAAAAGAAGAATAGTTATCATAGGATTAACTTAACTCAAGAATACAGTGGTGGTTTCAAATAATAAAAATATTTTGATAAAGACTTTCTATTCAATTGTTTTTTTTTTCTCTTTTCTGTTTTTAAGTTTCAGTCCATCCTAGAAGGACTAGAGCAGTACTGAAATATTACAGAGCAATACTGAAATAGCGAGAAAGTTTTTCCCCCCAGTATGTTATCAATGATTATTGGCATTGGTGTGTGACATTCCAGTTTCGCTATTAACAATAGTCTAAGGTGAATGCAAGCAAAAACCATAATGTAATACTCCTATCTACACTCCAGGAGGAATAAAATGAAAGAGACAGGTAATACCAAGTGCTAGCAAGGCTGGAGCATCTGTATCATTCACACAGTGCTGGAGAAAGTGTAAATTGGTGCAACCACTTCGGATAACTATTTGGTAGTATCTACTAAAAATGAACATACCCATAACACCGACCTCACTCCTAGGTATAATACGTGTGCATATGTTCATAGCAGCACTTTTTATAAAAGCCATAAGCTGGAAATAACCCAAATGCCCAATGGTGATGAAATGGATAAATAAATCCATTTAATTAATTCATACAATGGAATACTACAGAGCAATGAGAATGATGAACTACAATTTTACTTAATAGCATAATTGAATTTCACAAATATAATACTGAGCAAAAGAAGCCAGACTATCAAAAATAATACACATTGCATGACTCCATTTATATAAACTAGGGTTTGTTAAACTACAGCCCACGGGCTGGCCACCTGTTTTTGTAATTAAAGTTTTATTGGAACACTGCCACGCTCATTCGTGTGTGTATTGTCTTTGTTCCAGTGCTACAACCACAGAGTTGAGTAGTTGTGACAGAGACCATCTGGCCTGCAAGCCTAAAATATTTATCTTGCTCTTTAAGAAAAAGTTGGATAACTCTTGATCTAAAGTTTAAAAACAGGCAAAATTAATTTACAGTGTTAGAAGTTAGGGTAGTGTCTAGGACCAGAGAGCCTTAAACATTATTATGAGTTTGTCCTTTTTTCAAAATCACCAAAGAAATTTCACCTAGACAACAGAAGTAGTAACTACTACAAATAAGAATTTCTAGTTTTTATTCACTACTGTCGTGTACATCGTTGTGATCTCATTGATTTAGATTTCTGTGTACGTATTTGTAAGCATTGAAGTCAATGTAAAGCATTAATCCAGAAAATAAAATGTTTCTGCAAATTTGGGATGAAATTAAAATATAAATTTCATCTATGACTGTTATTGTTCAGAATCATAGTTCTCAACCAAGGACAATTTTGCCCACTCCCCACCCCCCCAAGGAACATTTGGCAATGTCTAGAATCATTGATTGCCACTAGGTAGGGTGGAAGGTGCTACTGGCATCCAGTGGGTAAAGGCCAGGGACACTGCTCAACATCCTACAATGCACAGGACAGCTCCTCACAATAAATAATTATCCAACCCAAAATATCAATAGTACTAGAGTTGAGAAACCCTATTTTGATGAATATTAAAAAAAATTGGTGCCTCGACAAGAAAAACAGTCTGATATAGAATAGTGATAGTAACAATAAGACCAAAGCAGTGCTGTTTGATAAGACCTTCTGTAGTGAAGGTCTTCCTATATCTGTGCTGTCCAATAACCATTAGCTATATGTGGGTATAGAGTACCTGAAATTTAGCTAGTACAACTTAGGTACCGAACATTTTGTATTATTTAATTTTGATAAATTTAAATTAATAAGGCTAGTGATAACCATATTGGACGGCACAAGACTAGAGCATAGACTTAGAGGCAGACTCCGTGTTTAAATCCTTGTTTGAGGCCAGTTACTAGTTGTGTGACTTTGGAAAGCTATTTAGCCTCTCTGTGTCTTCGCTTTCTCATCCATAAAAAGTGGTTTAAAGCAGAACCAAGATCAAAGGGTTGATGGGAATGTTAAGTCAGTATGTGTAAAGTACCTATAATAAAAGCCTGCCATATAAAATGTGCTATATAAGTATAAGCTATGTAAATATTGTTGTTATTGTTATTATTGCAATGTACTATACAAAGCTTCCCTTTCTCAATTTTCCACTCACTCTCAACTTCCAACAGCAGAAAGTCTAATTTTCTTACACAAAACCCTTGAAGATCTTATCCTTTTCTACCTCTCTAGTATTTTCTGACCCCAAACCAAATTATTTATAGACCAAAAGGAACTTTGTTTGTTGGGACTCCATGACTTTTGTTTTGTGTTTCTAATTATTTTTTTTAATTGTGAGATATTTCAAACATTAAAAGTATAAAGAATGATATAGCCAGGCCGGATGCAGTGGCTCAAGCCTGTAATCCCAGCACTTTGGGAAGCAGAGGTGAAAGGATTGCCTGAGCCCAGGGGATCGAGTACAGCCTGGGCAACTTGGTGAGACCTCTACTCTACAATAAAAAAAAAAAATTTAGCCTGGCGTGGTGGTGCACGCCTGTAGTTCCAGTTACTTGGAAGGCTGAGGCAGAAGGATCACTTGAGCCCAGCAGATTGAAACTGCAGTGGCCATGATCATGCCACTTCACTCCAGCCTGGGTAACAGAGTGAGACTTTGACTAAAAAAAAGAATGAAATATCCAACATTCATACAACCATCATCATTTTGCCTTATTTGCTTTAGATTATTTTTAACTTCTGAGCATATTTAAACTTTTTTATTATGGAAAATTGTGAATATACACAAAAGTAGACAAAATAATGTAATGAATCTCCATCAGTCAGCTCCAATAATTATCAACATTTGCCAATATTGCTGTTAAAGATCTTTTAAGAAAATTAAACATGACAGATGCAGTTGAAACAAAGAATTTAATCATAAAATAATTTTGAAATTTTTCTTTTCTTCATCTATTGAGCTGATATATATTTTTTCTCTTTTAATCTGTTATTGTGATACATTCGTTACTAGATTTTCTGATACGTTCTTTGCATTTCTCTAGTAAATCTATTTGATCATGAATTATTATTTTTATACACTGTTGGATTTGATTTTCCAGTATTGTATTTAGGATTTTTACATCACGATTCATAGATGAAATTGGTTTAGAATTTTTTTTCCCATGTTATTCTTCTCTAGCAATGGTATGAATGTTATATTAGTCTCATACAATGAGCAGGGTATTATAAAGATTATATATAGTCTCTATTTCTTAGGTGCAAGGTTTTACATTAAGTATGTAATCAAGCTTGTTGATTGTGTTTTACAAAAATTCTATATTCAACTTCTTTATTTTTATATTCTTACTATTTTTGATTGGTATAATCTATCAATATAAATCATAAGTTTTGTTTAATTCTCATAATTTAATTACGGATTATAAGTTTATTCTTGTAATTCTATCAGTTTTAAACTATGATGCTTGTTGAATTAAAGTTCATGAAATGATGCCATCTCTTTATTTTAAAACTTTCTGTGTTGTTTTGTTTAGCTATGACTTTTATAAGTTGTATATAGCTAGATTTTATTTTATTTACTCAATCTGATAGTCTTCATCATTTGTTGAGTTCATCTGTACACTCTTCTGATGATTTCTGATATATTTGGACCAATTTTATCTTATTGTTTGTTTTCTGTTTACAATTCTTATTCTCTTCTTTTTTTACCCCTTTCTCTGCTAGTTTGGAAGTTACATATTACATTTATAATATTCTAGTGGTTACCCTTAATGTTTACATCCATACTTAATTATAAGTTTTAATAACAAAATCTGAAGTTATTAAATATTTTCCCCTCCTGAACTTAACACAGGTCTTAACTCTCAACAATCTACTGAAAACCTCTTTCTTCATAATATTTGTTATCTAGAGTTTCATTTTTACTTTTTAAATACAATAAATTGCTTTCTTTTAATGGTATCAATCAATAGCCAATTAAATTTGCTGACATATTTTGTCATTTTCTGTTCTCACTGCTATTGTACAGAGTCCAGAGTTCCTCTGGACTCACTCTTGTTCTTGCTGAGGTTATCCTTTTAATAATTTTTTTAGTGAAGGTCTGTGGATGATTAATTCTCCAAGCATGTATGTATGAAAAGGTTTTAATTTTCCCCCTATATTTAGATGATATTTTAATAGGATATAAATAAATGTCTAGGTTGCATTTTCCCCCAATATTGCTCCATTGTCTGTTGATATCATGAAGAATCTGCTATTAGACCAATTGTACCTTTAAGGTAATTTTTACCATCTCTGATAACCTTTCAGATTTTCTCTTTATCATTGATGCTTGGCAATTTCACTTCAGTCTTTCTAGCTGTGGATTCTTTTATCCTGTTTTATATTCAGCACTTTTGACCTAAGAACTTATGTCTTTAATTTTAAAAAATTATTAATTATTACATCTTGATATAGTGCTTCTCTTCTATTTCCTTTATTTTCCTTGTCTCTTAGCTATTCTTTTCATATTCTTTTTTGTCTCTTTGTGTTCTGTTTTAAAGTAGTTCATTGAGATGACATTTATGTCATCAGAATGGTTGGCATTCATGGGACTACTTCCCTTTAACTGTAGTCTAGAGTTTATCTCATCTACTATGCTTTTGAATTTTCAATTATATTCTTATTTAAACATGAATAATTGATTCTTTTTTCCTGTTAATATACTTTTTATTGTTAATTTTTACCGTTAGTAGCACACAAAGTATATTCAAAATGCAGAACTTTTTACTAATGCTAGAAATGGGGGTCCTAGGGGACAGCCCCACCTCCATACTGGGTTGTGCAAAAACAACAAAGAAACTCAGAGATCAGTAGAGTGAAGCAGCTTTTTAAAATAACACTCTTGCAAGAACAGGTGTCCCTCAGATGAGTAGGCACACGAAGCAGTTTTAGCCAGATTATTTAAACCCTAAAATGCAAGTCCCTCTCCTGTTTCCCCATAGGTTGGGTACTTCCAGAGGTTACATCACTTTCCCAGAAGTTGCCTACATGTTGTACATTGATTGGGTTACCTGGTTAGTTCATTTGCATGTCCTATTTGCCAATTGGCTTACAAAATTTTGCTCTAATTGGTTCCCATTGATGTTCAAATGAAAAAGCCCACAAAAAGAGAACAAGAAGCAGGAAGTGACTCAACAAAAAACAGTTATGTACAGCTTGTGGCTTACTGTGAAAATAAATCATTGTTTTTCTTACACTACATTTTTACCCTTGCTTCTTTACCTCTGTTTTAATAGTCTTACAGCTTCCATACAATTTTCTTTGAAATAACATTGGTATTTGCATTTTTATAAAAATTGTCTCATATTTTATTGATTTATTTATTGTACCAGTCATAAATAATCAAATAATTAGAAATTACTGCTCAAAAGAAAATTTCCCACAATCTCGTTAATCAGAGATAACTTCCTTTAACATTTTGCTATACATCCTTTTATATACTTTCTTCAATAATTAGTATCCTTATTTTCTACAAAGATGGAGTTCTGCTTTCTGAATAACTTAGCCACCTTTTCCCAATAACATTATTGCAGACATTTTTTATTTTATGTTTTTATGTATTTTTAAGTCAACACATAATTAATTATACATATTTATGGAGTACATAGTGATGTTTTGATATATATAAAATGTATAGAGATCAGATCAGGATAATTAGCATATCCATCATCTCAAACAGTTATCGTTTATTTGTGTTGGGAACATTCAATATCCTCCTTCTAGCTATTTGAAACTATATATTATTAACTGTGGTCCTCCTGCAGTGCTATAGAGGCTAGAACTTATTCCTCCTACTTGGCTGTAATTTTGTATCCTTTAACCAATCTCTCCCTATCTCTCCCTTCCCCCTACTCTTCCCAGTCTCTAGTATCCTGTATCTTCTGATCTACCTTTTACTTCTATGAGATCAACCTTTTTTTTTTAAACTTCCACATGAGAACACACAGTGTTTAGATTTTTGTTCCTGGCTTATTTCACTTAATATCACAACCTTCAGTTCCATCCATGTTGTCACAAATGAAAGGATTTTATTCTTTTTTATGGCTAAATAGTATATGTATATATACTACATTTTCTTTAAATTTATTCTTTTCTATATCTAGCTATGCTTGTTTCCTTTCTCCTTATTTTTATTCATAATCCCCCTCTTTCTTTAAAAAAAAAAAAGGAAAAAAACCCCAACTAATTGCCAAACACTTATTTTACACCATACCTTCCCTCTGGGATCAGAATTATTTTTTCATTCCTCTCTTTGAACATCCTAATAAATGTAATTTTTTTTTTTTTTAGTTGGTATCTCACTCTATCATTCAGGCTAGAGTGCAGTGGCATGATCACCACAGCCTTGACTTCCTGGGCTCAAGCAACCCTTCTGCTCAACTTCCCAAGTAGCTGGGACTACAGGTGCGTGTCACTATGCCAGGTTAATTATTTTTTTTTTGGAGACGAGTTCTCGCTATGTTGTCTAAGCTGGTCTCAAACTCCTGGCCTTAAGCAATCCTCCTGCCTTGGCTTCCCAAAGTTGTTGGGATTACAGGTATGAGCCACCATGCCCAGTCCCTAATATATATATATACATATATATATATATATATATATATATATATAAAATCTTTAACAGACTGTTCCATAAGTTTTTATTGCCAGCAGTAAATTTATTATAGATTATTGATTTATAGTTTATCTTTCTTGGCTTTAGATTTCTGAATGTGTTTTTCGGCTTTTGGCCTGTAGTCTCTTTTGAATGATGAGTGGGTGGGTGTTCATCTTCCTCTCTTTTTCCCATCCTCCCTAGCATTTTTGATGACACCTTCACCCAACCCCCAGGGACAAAATCAGGTTTTGTGATAGCATCTCCAGGGGTCTTGTCAAATGGTATCCAGTGGGTGACTTGATTCAGTTCTAGGTCCCAAGGCTGTATCTGTCCTCCCACCTTTCTAGAGCCAAAACTGGCTAAAAGCCATAGCCCCTCCAAACGACTGACAATGGCTTTTTTCCTTCTTATCCTCTTTACTAGATGAGGAGGTGCCATCCCAGCCTCTGGTGTCAAACAGAGACCCTGATCACTGTCCTCCTTCTTGCATGGATTCTGTTCAGCTCCCTTTACCCTGCAGGTTCACCATCAGCTTCCAAACCCAGTGTCTCCCAAATCTGAGGCTTTAGGTTTCTATCATTTTCTATCTCTGTTCCATTTCTGTCCAAACAGTTGTTTGTCTTGCTTTTATGTTCAGCTGTAAGTTCTTCCATTTATTTATGTATTTATTTATTTATCATTGAGTCTCACTCTCTCCCCCAGGCTGGAGTGCAGTGGCACTCCACAGCCTCAACCTCCTGGAGTAGGTAGTCCTCCTGCCTTAGCCTCCCGAGTAGCTGGGACTACAGGCCTGCACAACCATGCCTGGCTACTTTTTGATTTTTTTAGAGACCAAGGTCTTGCCATGTTGCCCAGGCTAGTCTTGAACCCCTGGGCTCAAACTATTCTCCCAGCTTAGCCTCCCAAAATGCTGGGATTATAGGTGTGAACCACCATGAGTCAATGGGACTTGGTGACATACTAGCTATGGAGGGGAATGGGGGTGCAAGGGAGAAGACACTAGAGTTAATTACAAACTTTCTAGTTCATTTGAGTGGGCACCTGATGATAGTGCTATTCAACATGACAAATTGAAGGGAAAGCAGATTTGCAGGAAATATAGTAAGTACAGTTTAAGATATGCTGAGTTTGACAAACTTTTCATACTTTGAATCTACGTCTAAGATTGGCATGGGATGTCATATTTATAACACATTTGAGAAAAATCTCTGATCTCAAAATTTTATCTGGAATGTAAATGGTGTAATATTTTGATAAAGTTATTGGAAATTATCCACAACAATTTAGGAAATGTAATAAATAAAAACATCTTGTGTAAAATTGTCATTCTCCCAGAGTTTGCATAATTTCTCTTGATGAGGCATGTAACTGTTGAAGCATTTGCTTAATTGATAATTTGTGCATAATTTTCTAAACTTTGGAACATAATTATCATCACTTGTGTCTGAATTAACACTGAAATGAAACACTTTGGTGGAATGTTTTAGACACTAACAAAGTTTTTAAGACAGCAAATAAGGAAGAAGAAGGAAAAAAATTTTGATTAACATAAGAACAGCAGGCTTCTGTCAAGCGCCATACAACTTAGCATGTCTCAGGGTGAATAAATTTGGACATAATCAGGGCATTAATCTAAAGTAAAATTGAGTGAGATTTTAATGAGTTAAGCCAAGATCAGAAGACTTTAGTTTTAATTTTAATGTTTGATTACCTATTTGACTGTGGACAAGTCATTCCAAACCTCCAAATTACCATTGAGGAGTCTTTCAATTTCTCTACTCTGTAATTCAAGTATCTGGTCTAGATGTAACCTTCTTGTTTTCTGATTTCTCATTCATTAATATCCACCCTGCTTACCTCATAGGTCTGTTAGGAGGATTAGATTTTAAAAATGCATATAAAGGGGTTTTGAAAAATGCTTTACACAATGTAAAGTATAACGACAACGTAGGATTTTTTAATCACGCTGATAAAATTGTTTTGAAATTGCAAAAGACTCAAGTGGTTACTAGTAAAGCCTTACTTCACAGGTGGTTAAACTGAGATATATAGTGGATATGATAAAAGAATGTTTGCACTGCAAGGGACCTTAAATTAAGAAACTGAGGTCCAGAGAAGGGGTGGTTTCTGTGAATAAGGAATTTGGGGAGGACTAATCTGTCAGGGTCCAATTCAAAGTCTCTCACTGGGTTGCAGTCAAATGGTGGCTGGTGCTAGAACAGCAGAGAACAGAGTACTGGAGCTGGGCTGACCAGGGTCAGTCTCTTCATGCAGTCTCAGTGTCTTTCCCTGTAGTCACTCCAGGTAGGCTGTTTTGGCTTCCTCACAGCATGGCAGCCTCAAGGCAGTCGGACTGTTTACATAGCTACTAATAGCTTCAAGAGAGACTATTCCAGCAAAAGAGTGAGAAGCTGCATCACCTTTCATGAACCAGCCTTGGAAGTCTCATAGTGTCACTGCTGCTCTGACTGGTCAAAAATGTCATAAAAGCCCACTGAGTTTCTAGGGGATGGGACATAGACACCTATCTCTTGATAGGAAATATGTCAAGATCATGTTCTAAGAACAGTAGGTGAGATGGTAGATACTGTGCAGCCTTTGGAAAATACAATCTGCCATGCCTCGTTCCAAGCTCTATTGGTTCTGCATACTAAGCATTTAGCATAAATTTGGTTATCAAATTAAACTGAATGTTAAAATACTTTTGGTGCTATTTTCTTGTAAAAAGAAAAAAAGTCAAGTTATTTAAATGTAATAATTTGATTATGGTACCAAGAAGGTGACCTAATCTCATGCATTTGATTTCCTCCCAAATTCTTCATCTTTCAAGGTGGGAAAAACAATTATTTATGCTTCAAAATGACAAACAAAGAAATAGAGACACAAACATATTAACTAAAGTTGTTCTGTCTAATACAGTAGTCATGAACCATCTATGACTATGGAGCACTTGAAATATAGGAATGAGGAACTAAATTTTTATTCAAATTTAATTTAACTTAAGCCTAATTTAAATTTAAAACTTGATACTCAATCCAGTTATAGGAAAAATTTAAGAATATTTGAGACCGGACTTGGTGGCTCAGCCTGTAATCGCAGCACTTTGGGAGGCCAACGCGAGTGAATTACCTGAGCCCGCGGGTTTGAGACCAGCCTGGGCAACTTGGCGAGACCTCATCTCTACAATAAATCAAAAATTAGCCGGGCATGGTAGCGCCCGCCTGTAGTTCCGGCTACATCAAAGGCTGAGGTGGAGGGATCTCCTAACCCTAGCAGGTCGATGTTGGTGTGGCCGTGAGTGTGCCACTGCACTCCAACCTGGGTGACAGAGTGAGACTCCAACTCAAAAAAAAAAAGAAATATTTGGAACAATTTGGGTATGTGAATCTACTTTTTCAATTGTGAATTTTATGAAATCTAAATACAGATCAAGTATTGCCAATGAAAATTTAACATCTGACTTGAAATGTGCTCTAAGTGTAAATACACAGCAGATTTCAAAGACTTGGTACAAAAAATGAAAATATCTAATGATTTCTTATATTGATTACATGCTAAAATGGTGTTTTGATATAGTGAAGTATTTATTTAGTTATTTATTTTATTTTATTTTTTGAGTTGGAGTCTCACTCTGTCACCCAGACTGGAGTGCAGTGGCCGCTCCCGGCCCCCGCAGCCTCGACCTGCTGGGCTCCGGCGATCCTTCCGCCTCAGCCTTCCGAGTAGCTGGAACTACAGGCGTGCGCTACCACGCCCGGCTAATTTTTTGATTTATTGCAGAGAAGCGGTCTTGCCAAGTTGCCGGGCGAGTCTTGAACCCGTGGGCTCAGGCAATCCACTCACCTTGGCCTCCCAAAGCCCTGGGATTACAGGCTGAGCCACCGAGCCCAGCTGATATATCGAAGTATATAAAATATATTGCTAGGCCGCGTGTGGTGGCCCAAGCCTATAATTCCAGCACTTTGGGAGGCCAAGGCAAGAGGATTGCTTGATCCTGGGAGTTCAAGACCAGTGTGAACAACATAGCAAGGCATCGACTATGCACAAAATAAAAATAAAAAAATTAGCTAGGCATGGTGGCGCATGCCTATAGTCCCAGCTACTTGGGAGGCTGAGGTGGAAGGATTGCCTGAGCCTAGGAGATCAGGACTGCAGTGAGCCATAATTGTGCCACTGCACTCCAGCTTGGATGACAGAGTGAGACCCTGACTCAAACAAACAAACAAACAAACAAAAATTGCTAAAGTTGAGTTCATGTTTTCTTTTACTTTTTTTTATATGGCTATTAGAAAATTTTTTAACCCTGAATCGTACCCCATATCTTTAAAATTAAAAATTAAAAAAAAAGAAAAATTTTGATTACATATGTGGCTAATATTCTATTTGTATTGGACAGCTGTGATCTAGAGGCAGGGAGTTAAGTACCAAAATAACCATGTAAAAGAGGTGAAAGTGATTTTTCATAACAAAACTTGTAGTGGACTAATATATGCAAGGAAATGCATATATTATTTTGATAGAAAAATGTGGAGAGATGGAAGAAAGACTCTCAGGCCCTAGATCCTACCATATTGCTTAGGAAGTTACTTTGGTGGCTAGCTTCCATTTGCATACTAACATAGCACAAGCATATTTGCTGATGTGTAAACTGTAAATAACTTTCCAATCTTGGAGGCCTCATCTTTGTCAAAATTTGATATCTGATTTAGCCATAAGAGATTACATTGGCTTTAATTATAGCTGATTGAGACCATAGAGACATTCTTATGTTACGCATGAGGGATCCCAAGCTAAGCTATTTCAAGAATCTGCTCAGCTGGGCATTGTGGCTCACGCCTATAATCCCAGCACTTTGGGAGGCCAAGGTGAGAGGATTTCCTGAGCCCATGGGTTCAAGACCAGCAAGGGTAACTTGGAGAGATCTCATCTCTACAATTAAAAAAAAAAATTAGTCAGGCATGGTGGTGTGTGCCTGTAGTTCCAGTTACTTGGAAGACTGAGGTGGAAGGATCACCTGAGCCCAGCAGGTCGAGGCTGTGGTGGCCATAAGCGTACCACTGCACTCCAGTCTGGGTGACAGAGTGAGACTCCTACTCAAAAAAAAAAAAAGAATCTGCTCAAGATCACACAACCACACAACTACCTAGTGACAGAGCTGTGTCTCTCTTGTGGTTTACATGGACTTGGAAAACATGCCCATATAGATAAAATTGTATGTGTACTATATCATTCTAAAGTTAATGATTATGTATTTTGGACAAAGAAGTAAAATGTTCTCCTTCAATGTTGTAGACTTCAGCTCCTACAGTCAAGAAAATACACACTTCAATATTTCTATTTCCAAAATTTCCTTTTCCTTTTTTTATAACCTAAGTCATTTGAGTGACAAAAAAAGATATTAATGGCATTGTTTGTTTCACTCATGTTCCTATAAAAACTAGTTGGAGAAGTAAGATCTCAACCAAACTAGATTTTTAAAAAATCCTACAGAAAGCAGTCTCCTTTAAAAAGCTATTTTCCTTGTGAAAATTGTCTTCCTTTCATAAACTGAGCACATATTTACGTATACCCACCAAGTGCAAGGCACTGCATTAGATGTTACAGGAGATGAAGAGAGCCTTGGTCCTCAGATCCCATTCGCTCAATGAGTTTGTAATGTAAGAGCCACTAGAAGCTGAGGTGTACCTTGCTATGCTGCAATTTCTGATTGCATTATAAATAGCTTCACATAAAAATCTTATCTTAGTCTGTTGGGGCTGCTATAACAAAATACCGTAGACTGGGTGGCTAATAAACAACAGAAATTTATTTCTTACCTTTCCAAAGGCTTGGAAGTATAAGATCAAGGTTCCAGATTTGGTGTCTAGTGAGAACTTGCTTTCTGATTTAAAGATGGCTATCTTCTCTCTGTGTTCTCATGTGGTGGAAAGGGTGAGGAGTATCTCTCCGGCCTTTTTTTGTTTGTTTGTTTGAGTCAGAGTCTCATTCTGTAGCCCAGACTGGAATGCAGTGGCACAATCAGTGGCTGCTTGCTGCAGCCTCAAACTCCTGGGCTCAAAGGGTCCTTCCACCTCAACCTCCCGAATAGCTGGGACTACAAGGGAGTGCCACCATACCCAGTTAATTTTTTACTTTTTTGCAGAGGTGAGGTCTCACTATATTGCCCAGACTTGTCTTGAACTCCAAAGCTCCAAAGATCCTCCTACCTTGGCCTCATAAAGTATTGGGATTACAGGTGTGAACTGCTGGCCTGTCCTCTCAGGCCTCTTTTACAAGGACACTAGTCCCTTTCATGAAGGCTCCACTTTCATGACCTAATCACCTTCCAAATGCCCCATCTCCTAATATTTTCACCTTGAGAGTTAGGATTTCAACACATTAATATTAGGGGGACACAAATATTCAGCCCATAGAAAATCTTCCTATTGAATTGCATAAATACAATAAAGTTTAGATTAAAAATATATAAGCACATACCTTAACATTTTATTTTCCAAAATTGTAACTTATCTGTTTTTTAATTAATCAGGAAATTTTTTTCTGAACATAAGAGTTTCTATCTGGACCATATTTCATTTTGAGTATTAGCAAGTGAATTGGCTTATTAGCACCAATGAATCCACTGGATGAAAGACTTTAGCTTTTCTGCTTCATCTCTACTAAGGTCCCTGGTCAAAACTTTCAACCTTGTGGGTTGAGATATTTCTGTCATTGAATCAAAATAAGTGATGCAGAGGTACTCTGTACTAGTTTAGGGCCAACTTGTGTTAGCCAACGAAAGGAAAGAAGGAAGGAAGGGAAGGAAGGAGAAAGAGAGGGAAATAGGGATGAAAAAGAGATGCTATTCACGGCAGTTACAAAACTCATAAAATACTGAGAATTCACCATGAAATCATACGAGTCCTCTATAAAGAAAAGTATAATTTTTTTTTTTGAGTTGGAGTCTCACTCTGTCGCCCAGACTGGAGTGCAGTGGCCACTCCCAGCCACTGCAGCCTCGACCTGCTGGGCTCTGGTGATCCTTCCGCCTCAGCCTTCCAAGTAGCTGGAACTATAGGCGCGCACTACCATGCCCGGCTAATTTTTTATTTATTGTAGAGATGAGGTCTCACCAAGTTGCCCAGGTGGGTCTTGAACCCGAGGGCTCAGGCAGTCCACTCACTTCGGCTTCCCAAAGTGCTGGGATTACAGGCTGAGCCACCGAGCCCGGCCAAAGTATAAATTTTATAGAAGGATGGAAAAGAGAACCTGAATATATCATGCTCTTGAAAGGAATGACTTATAAAGACATACATTTCCACCAAATTAATCCACAAAATTACTGTATTCTCAATCAAAATTCCAATGAGAATATATGTAAAAGTTTAAAATACACAAAACCAGTATGATAGTTCCTCAAAAAGTTAAACAAAGAAATACCATATGATCCAACAATTCCACTTCTGTGTATATACCCAAAATAATTGAAAGCAGGAACTCAAACAGACACTTGCACACTAATGTCCATAGCAACATTATTCACAGTAGCCAAAAGGTGGAAAACAACCCAAATATCCATCAACAGATGGATGGATAAACAAAATGTGGTATAAACATACATTGGAATATTATTTATTCATCCTTAAAAATGAATTCTAATGCATGATGGAACATGGATAAACCTTGAAAACATTATGCTAAGTGAAATAAGCCAGAAACAAAAAGACAAAGATTGTGTAATTCCACTTATATGAAATGTCTAAATAGGCAAATTCACAGAGACAGAAAGTAGAGTAGGGGTTGCCAGGGGATGGGGTAAGAGAAAGGGGAGTCATTGTTTAATGTGGACAGAGTTTCAGTTGAGGATGGTGAAAAACTCCTGGTTATGGTTGGTGGTGATGGTGACACAATAACGTGAATGTACTTAATGCTACTGAACTGTACACTTGACAGTGGCTAAAATGGTGAACTTTGTTATGTATATTTTGTCACAGTAATAAATAAATGAGTAAAATTTTTAAATGAATAATGAAAGGGTACTTTGCTTGAGTGTGTGTGTGTGTGTGTGTGTGTGTGTGTGTGTGTTGTGTAGACCTCAACTTTAAGATGGTAGTTTATGGCCTATGTTTCACCAAAGACCATCTTAAGTATTCCTTCCAATTGTGGTAAAATGCGGGTGTGTGTAAATGTCCAGTAAAAATCTGAAAGTTAACTTATTATTATCAGTAGTAATTTATCTCTGAGTAAAGTGATGGGATTGGTAGGGGCAGCCTAAAGGAAATTTATTTATTTGTTCTCTATAAACTCCTATGGAGGAAGAGAAAGAACAGAGATGGAAGGAGGACTGTAACTCTAATATCATTTTTTCCTCAAGAAATTAAACTAGCAATGAAACAAAGTAGAATAATGTAGACATGGATTTTGTACATGACAAAGAGACATTTTAGGCATTTTTTTTTTTTTAGTTGGAGTCTCACTCTTTTGCCCAGGCTGGAGTACAGTGGCATGCTTATAGCCACCTCAGTCTCGACCTACTGGGCTCAGGTGATCCTTCCACCTCAGCCTTCCAAGTAGCTGGGACTACAGGTGTGTGCCACCACGCCTGGCTAATTTTCTAATTTATTGTAGAGATGAGGTCTCTCCAAGTTGCCCAGGCTGGACTCGAACTCATGGGCTCAGGCAATCCTCTCACCTTGGCCTCCCAAAGTGCTGGGATTATAGGTGTGAGCCACCACGCCCGGGCTTTAGGCATTTTAAGATAAAATAATAGTATATGGTTATTTACTTAAAGCATCCTTATATTTTGGAGAAACATACTAAAAACATTTACAAGTGAAATAATATGCCTGGAATTTGCTCCAAAACAATACAGGAATGGGGTTGGGGGAGGGGGAGATATAGATGAAATGAGATTGGCAATAGTTGATAATTGTTTAAGTTAGAGGATGGATTTATGGGGATTCATTATACTGTTCTCTTTACTTTTCTATGTTTGAAATTTTCCATAATAAAAAACTTCTTTTAAGGGAAAAAAACTAAACATAAAAAACAAAGCTATAGCATTCTGGAAGTAAATAAAAGAGAACATTTGTTTAAATTTTGGTTTTGGAAAGTTTTCCGAAGAAAATAAAAAACTCAGAAGCTGCAGAGGAAAAGATTTACACATTAAACAACATAATTTTAAATTTACATATGGCAAAAGAGACTAAAAATAAAATTGAAAAGCAAGAACAACAGATTAGGAGAAAATATGTTTAACATATACAACAGACAAAAAATTAAAATCCCACTATTTCAACAGTTCCTATAGATCATTAATAAAAGACTAGAAACAAGTGAACAAGGAATATATATATTCCTTGGTTAAATAATAAAAAAATATATATATATTTTTCTGAGTTGGAGTCTCACTCCGACCCTCAGGTTGGAGTGCAGTGGCACGCTCACAGCCACTCCAGCGTCAACGTGCTGGACTCCAGCAGCCTTCCGCCTCAGCCTTCCAAGTAGCTGGAACTACAGGCGTACGCTACTGTCCCTGGCTAACTTTTGATTTATTGTAGAGACGGGGTCTCGCCAAGTTGCCCGGGCTGGTCTCGAACCCATTGGTTCAGGTAATCCATTCGCCTCAGCCTCCCAAAGTGCTGGGATTACAGGCTGAGCCATCGAGCCCGGCCAAAGAATATATTTTTAAAATTATTTTATTTTAATGATGTAGAGTACAAGTCAGGATTAGGTACATAAGTGGTCTGTGTACAGGTGAAGTTTGGGCCTCTCATTGGTCCTCACTTCACCTGGTTCATAATCAGATAACCTTGGTGATGCTACATGCCCCTCCCTTCCCTGGCAGTGTCCTGCTACTATTAATTCCTTTCTTGTAGTGTTATGATAAATGATGAGCAAGAACTATTAACCAGCAATTCAGAAAAGAAAATATATAAATGACCAATGTATATACAATCCAATTGGCCCTCTGCATTCATGGGTTTCTCATCTGAGGATTCAACCATATGTGGATTCAGCTAACCAAGGATCAAGAGTAAAATACATAGCATTTATAGTGTATTAGGTATTACAAGTTATCTGGAGATAATTTAAAGTATACAGGAGGATATGTGTAGGTTTTATGCAAATATACCATTTTATATCAGGTGCTCGAGCATCCATGGATTTTGGTATCTGCGGGGGTCCTAGAATCAATCCCTCATGGATACTGTGGAATGACTGTATTAAAATGATGCTCTAGGTTAGGAATAATCAGCAAAATGAAAAGTGAAAGAACAAGGTATCATTTCCCCCCATTAAATTGGTGAAAATGAAAAAAAATTGATACTATACAGAGGTGAGAAAGGTATGAAGATGTATGCTCTTAAATATTTTTGGTAGGAAACAAACTGATATGAGCTTTTTGGTGAGCCATTCTACAGTGGTAATTAAAATACAAAGTGTATACAGTCTTGCCCCAGTAATTTTGCATCTAGGAATCTATCATACTGTAAGAGTCACAAAAATATATGCACAAGGATACTTATCACATTATGTTGATAACAGTAAATAATTGAAAACATCTCAAATATCAATCAAAGTGATAATGGTTAAATAATATATGGTACATCGATACTATGGAACAGCCTTTGAAAAGAATGAGGTCAGCATGAAAAGATCTCCAAGTTATATTGTTAAATGAATAAATTGCAGACTAACATGTATAGTCTGTTTTTATAAAGATGGTAGTGTTTAACTGCCTCAGCATTACTCCTTAGAATTATTACTCATTCTTGCACAAATACAGTAAATCCCTGCTACTACATATAACACATGCTGGGGAGCATGTTCCAGAATGACTCATCCTAGACCATACTGCATTGAATTGCCCACTTGATAAGCTGTGTCAGTAATCAATGTCTGAACACGGAAGGGTCTATCACTGACTTCCAACTTGTATCTTTTTTCTCTGAACACAACCTGTTAATACATATGTATGTCTTTCTTGTTCAGCATTCTCACAGGCCCAATGATATATTATTTCAGCTCTTCTGGAAGATGACTGCTTTATCTGTTTGAGGTGTCAGACCTCCTTACCATGAATTTCAGGTTTACCTCATGGCCTATCTTTTATCTTGAACCATCTTAAATATTCCTTCTAATTTTGGTAAAAATGTGTGTGCATGCATGTGTGTGTGCATGTGTGTGTGTGTGAGCGTGTATTTAAATGCTCAGAAAAAGATCTGAAAGGAAACTCATATTATCATCAGCAATTACTTCTGAGTAAAGGAATGTGATTTCCTTTGCTCAGAAAGAATAATGGTGAGTAAAAGGGAAGTTTCATTTTTTACTCCATAAACTTTTGCATTTTTAGATTTAAAATAGGCATACGTATGTAAACAAAATATAGCAAACATAATAGTTTATACAATGTTTACAATTTCAAGACTATTTAAACCCACCAAACAACTTGTCTGAGGTTGTAAGTAGGATCCAGACTCTGCTACTTATGACTTCAGATAAGTCTTCCTCTCAAAATCCTTTGATCTACCTTTGGGTATTTCCACAGAATTGTCTATATTACTCCAGATGATACCGCAAGTGACAAATGCTTAAACAATAAGAGTTTATTATCCCACAAAACAAGAAGTCTAGAGATACTGAGTTCAGGAGTTGATTAATAAGGAATCCTGTCAACACCTTTAAGGACCCAGGCTCTTTCAGTTTTTTCCTTCTGCCATCTTCAGAATGTTGGCTTTGTCCTCAGGCTGCCTTCCCACATAGCTGCAAGATGGTTTTCAAGATCTGGGTATCACCTCCAAAAATGACATGTTTAGAAGAATAAAGTGAGTTATCTAGTACTATTGTCTCTTTCTTAGGAGCCAGGAAACCTTCCCAGGAACCCCCAGCAGACTTCCCCTAGCATATCATTTGCCAGATTTGGTTAGTTGCCCATTCCTAAACCAGTCATTGGCAAGAGGAATGGAATAAGTACGATTGGTTTAGAATGATCAGAATCCACTCCAAGCCCACTTTGCCGCCACAGAAACTAGGAATGGAGGCAGTTTCCCTTGAAGCATATTGTTGTGTGGGGAAAGGTGAGCACCTGAACATTAGGCCTCCTCTGAGGAGGCCGACAGCAGGGAGTGGATGCAGGATAGGAGCCACACACTGTCTGCCACAATGTCCTGGGGTCTCTCGATCTCATTCTGTACCTCTGGCTCATCTTTCATGTGGATCTGATTTCCCTTGTGCATTTCTTATTTCAGGGAATGGTATCATTAGCTGCCCAGTTGCCCAAGTCAGCAAGTCATCATGATATTCCTCCTTTCCCCTCCCTTCTTAATCCCTTAGAAAAATCTTGTCAGTTATACCTTCTAAATCACTCTTGGTTTTATTTCTTCTTCATCGCGTGGCTGCTGCTTTTTTTGGTCTCATTTCATATTATCTGTCACCAAAACCATTTTATTAGTCTCTTTTTTAGACGAGATAGGGCGCATTCAGGGTGTTATGGCCATAGACTAGTCTCTTTTTTAAACATGTAGTTTTTCTAATTATAAAACTACCACATATCTATTATGTAAATTTTGGGGAAGTCCAGAAAATAAAAAGCTTCTACAATAACATTGCTCAGACATAACTATTGTGGAGATTTTTGTGTATGACTTTCCTTGGTTTTCGCTATTCATGAATCTACATATATGGATAAATAGATATTACTTCATTTTGTAAATTGAGATCAAACTTTTACAGTATTTTTATTAACAAAATAGTATAAACTTTTCTTCCTGCCCATAAATATTCTTCTAGGTTTTCATTTTAAGAGCTGCATTATATTTTACCTTATGGAGGTATTGTGATACACCTTGTAAACAAGTCCTTACTGCTGGATTAGATTTTCTCCAGTTTTTATATCATAAATAATACTTACAATAAAGATATTGGTAGATAAATCTCTCATACACATTTGTGGGATTTCCTTAGAATAAATACATTACCAATATAGAAATTGCCAGCTCAAAGCACCTGTACATGTTTCCCCATTCATTTTTATTGTGAAATGTTTCACATAGTCCTAAAAGTCTACTGGCCATAATAATAAATATGTATGTAGCCAACATCCAGTTTGTCAGACCTTAACATATTTGCTTTAGATCTATTTTCTTTTTCTTTTCTTCTTTTTTTTTTTTTTGAGTTGGAGTCTCACTCTGTCACCCAGACTGGACTGCAGTGGCCACTCCTGGCCACCGCAGCCTGGACCTGCGGGGCTCCGGCGATCCTTCCGCCTCAGCCTTCCAAGTAGCTGGAATCACAGGCGTGCGCTACCACGCCTGGCTGATTTTTGATTTATTGTAGAGATGAGGTCTTGCCAAGTTGCCCAGGCAGGTCTCGAACCCGCGGGCTCAGGCAATCCACTCACCTCAGCCTCCCAAAGCGCGGGATTACAGGCTGAGCCACCGAGCCTGGCTTAGATCTATTTTCTTAACAAAGTAAAATACTAAGACATATTGAAATGCCCCATTATAGCCTTTCCAGGGCCCATCTTTCCCTGGAGAAATCACATCCTCAATTTGGTGTTTCTCAGCCCCATGCAGGGTTTTAAACTTTTCATATATATATATGCATATGCATGCATAAACAATATATAGTACTGTTCCGCTTGTTTTTAAACTTCATACTGCACATATTTCCCTGAGATTGGCTCTTTTTAGAGCATTACACTTTTCAGGCTTACAGGTTTACATATGTAGCTCTAGTTCATTTATTTTTATGGTTGTTTGTATGATATTCATTATATGGCTATGCCATCAAATTTTAATTTTCTTCTTGGTGGACATTTACATTGTTTTCATTTTTTCTTTCTTTTTTTTGAGTTGGAGTCTCACCCTGTCGCCCAGATTGGCTCTTTTTAGAGCATTACACTTTTCAGGCTTCAGGTGTACAGATGTAGCTGCTGGGCTCCGGCGATCCTTCCGCCTCAGCCTTCCGAGTAGCCGGAATTACAGGCATACGCTACCATGCCCGGCTGATTTTTTGATTTATTGTAGAGAGGAGGTCTTGCTGCCCAGGCGGGTCTCGAACCCGCGGGCTCAGGCAATCCACTCACCTCAGCCTCCCAAAGCGCAGGATTACAGGCTGAGCCACCGAGTCCGGCTTCATTTTTTCACTATGTCAAGCAACATTGCTATAAACATTCTTGTAAATGTCTTCTTGTGTATATGAACAAGAGTTTTCAGCTGGGATGGAACTGCTGGGGGACAGAGTATGTGCACCTTCAGCTTTACTGTGTATTGCCAAATTGGTAGTTTCATCTTACATGACCATCAATACCCTGAGTGTGTTTCTTGCTCTACATATTCACCACCACATGGTTTGGCCAGTGTTGCTATCCCCCACCTGTAACCCTGACAATGCATGAGAAGTACTCATTTCTCTGAATTCTTGTCACCACTGGGTATTATCTGGTTTCCAACTTTGCTAATTTTATTGGGGAAAAAGGATACTTATTAAGGATGTTTAAATACACTTGGATTCTTTTTTTTTTTCTCATTACGAAAATAACACAAATTATCTTAGAAAATTTGAAGATATAGACAAGGAGAGCCAGGTGTGGTCGTTCATGCCTATAATCCCAGCACTTAAGGAGGCTGACCTTGGAGGATTGCTTGAGCCCAGAAGTTTCAGAATAGTCCGGGCAGCATGGAAAGATTCAATCTTACAAAAAAAATTAAAAAATGGCCGGGTATAGTGGCACATGCCTGTAATCCCAGCACTTTGGGAGGCCAAATCAGGATCACTTGAGTCCAGGAGTTCAAGGTCGCCGTGAGCTATGATCATGCCACTGCACTCCAGCATGGTTGACAGAGGGAGTCCTCAACTCTGAAATATATATATAGAGAGAGACAAATTAAAAAAAAGAACATGAGTGTCCTCTTGAAGCCCATCATTTAAATATAATTTTAAATAATATTTGACATTCACACAAATGGTAAGTATTTAAGGTAATAGATATATTAATTAGTTGCTTTAATCATTCCACAATGTGTGTGTGTATATATATATGTATATAAAATAATGTTATACTCCATAAATATACACAATTTGTCATTTGTCAACTTAAATAAAATTCTGTTTGAATGATTAATACAGATTAAGGCTAAAACCCACAATAAAGTAAAATCTAACACATTAAATTCTTATATATCCAGGGCTGCTCTAGATACCTAATATTTCCATAAATAAAATTTATAAATAGATATTTAGTATATATGATATATATACATATATGATGAATACATATACCTTTACAAAAATGTACCTACATTTTTATAAACTGCTTTTTTCCCACCTAACAAATAAACCATAATCATTTTCTCATGCTATCTGTATTTAGGACTAGAGGGTGTTATTTAAAGACTTCCATATTCATATCCATCTGTCTCCTCCCTCACCATCCATAAACCAAGGACCAGGCTGAGTCCAGCAACAAGTCCTAGAGGATCTGGCTTCCTGCTGGCTGTACATGGTGGTGCACCTGACCCAGCTCCACATCTGAAATGAAATTCTCATACGATTGTCCATGCTCATTGCTCCAGAAGGCCAACCACCACCTTGGCCTTGGGGCCTTCTGCTGAGGAACTCCCATCTTACCTGTCAGACAATGTAACATGCAATTACTCTTAGCTGCATAGCTTTTCTGAGCTCTCACCCTCCAATTTAAACATACTGTCTGCATCCTCAGCTTCTTGCCTTAACTATCCTCCTTTCAGGACTCCAAACTCTCCAACTCCTGCTCTGTAGGAAGCTTGGTATTCGATCCTCTTATTTGGCTTGGTTCATCTGTATACCTGAGGAGATGAAATATATTTAGATTTGATCCAACTTCCATGTCAGAAGAGAGTCTATAATAGGCCTACCACAATGACTCATGCTTTTAATCCCAGCACTTTTGGAGGCTGAGGCAAGAGGACTGCTTGAGGCTAGGAGTTTGCGACCAGCCTAGGCAACATAGCAAGATCTCATCTCTACAAAAAATTAAAAAATTAGCTAGGCATGGTGGCGCACACCTGTAGTCCTTGCTACTTGGGAGGCTGAGGCAGGAGGATTACCTGAGCCCAGGAGGTGGAGGCTGTGGTGAGCCA
>NW_007247443.1:0-875 GCF_000164805.1 Carlito syrichta
CCCACAAAACTATAATAAAAATACTGATTAATTATTAAAAATATTAAAAAAAAAAATAAAAAATAAAAATAGACTTCTCTTCTGAAAACGTTCTAGCATTCCACATGGAAAATAATGTCTCACATCCTCTGGGTGAATATGTATGTAAGAAAAATTCCTACAGAAATTAACATTGAAAAATGTAACTCCTTGTATTTAAGGATATTTTGTGATCTCATGAAATGGCTGTCAGAATGGAGTAACGCAATCAATGTATTATAATATGCTACAATGTTTATATATATATGCTTACAACCTGTGAGTTTACTATTTTCCCAAAAATTTAAAATCTGATTTGATTGCATATTTTAATGATAACCTAATAAAATTCATTTGGGACTGAAAAAAAAAAAAAAAAAAAAATTCTAGTGCAGGACAAACTACCAACCCATGCTATAACATGGAAGCACCCCAAGAATGATAGGCCAAGTGGAAGAAACCAGATGCAAAACCATATATAGTATGATTCTATGTGAAATGCCCAGAGTAGACAAATCCATACAGACGAAAGTAGACTAGTGGTTACCTAGAGCTGAGGGTGTGAGCAGCTATGAACTACACATGGGCACAAGGGATCCTTTGGGGGAAAAGGAAATGTTCTAAACATTAATTATTGTGATGATTGCACAATTGTATACATTTACTAAAAAGTGGTGAGTTTTACAGTATATAAATTATACCTCAACGAAGTTGTTTAAAGGAAACATCTCTTTTTTTTTTTGAGTTGGAGTCTCACTCTGTCGCCCAGACTGGAGTGCAGCGGCCGCTCCCAGCCACCGCAGCCTCGACCTGCTGGGCTCCCGCGATCCTTCCGTCTCAGCTTTCCGAGTAGCCGG